>NC_133655.1:86164807-86285225 GCF_009905375.1 Apium graveolens
CTCAATTCTTGAGCCTTATCACTTGCTGCATGTTGATCTATTTGGTCCATTCAATGTCATGTCTATTGAAAAGAAGAAATTAGCTATGGTTATAGTGGATGAGTTCACAAGATACACTTATGTGTATTTCTTGCACAAGAAGAATGAAACTACATCTACTTTAACTGATCATGTTAGACAGCTGGATAAGTTAGTCAAAGATTCTATTAAAATAATAAGAAGTGATAATGGCACTGGGTTCAAGAATTCAATCATGGAAGAGTTATGCAAAAAGCAAGGAATAAAGCAGGAATTTTCTGCACCTGGAACTCCACAGCAGAATGGAGTTGTAAAAAGAAAGAACATGACTCTTATTGAAGCTACGTGCACTATGCTTGATGAAGCAAAGCTACCAACCTATTTTTGGGCTGAAGCTGTGCAGACTGCTTATTTTACACAGAATGCTACACTCATAAACAAGCATGGAAAAACACCATATGAGATGGTGAAGAAAAAGAAGCAAAATCTGAAATACTTTCATGTATTTGGATGCAAGTGTTTTGTTCTTAAGACTCATCCTGAACAACTGTCAAAATTTGATTTAAAAGCTGATGAAGGAATTTTTGTTGGATATCCACTTTCCACGAAAGCCTTCAGAGTCTATAATTTAAGAACAAGGGTTATTATGGAATCTATCAATGTATCTTTTGATGATAAAAAGATTACTGGACTTGAAGATTTCAATGATCATGATCAGCTGAGGTTTGAAAATGATGATGTAAATTCTGATTCTGTAAATTCTGATGATCTAAATCCTGATCCTGTATGTTTTGACGGGTTAAATTCTGATGTCATTAAAAATGTGGTAACTGCTCTAAAGGAAAATGCACCTGTTCAGGGGGAGCAAGCTGATTATCATACCACATCTCAAGACTCTCAAGAAGAATCAGAACCAGTCACTAGCTCTTCAAGTTCTGATTCATCAAGTTCTGATGAGCCAAATTCTGACAATTCTGGAAACTCTTATTCTTCAATTCCTGAAGGATCCAACTCAAATTCTGGAATCTCAGAGAGCATAACTTCAGGGGAGCATCATAAAATGCTGATGGAGACAACATGGATCATGGGGGGGGGGATCGAGTTCTAGAGATCAACTTCCATCTGCAAGGTTATGGACTAAATCACACACACCCGACTTAATGATTGGAGATCCTGAAGCAAGTGTCAGAACTAGAACAACAACAATAAATGAATGTCCCTATCATTCCTTTCTATCTCAGACTGAACCAAAGAAACTGGAAGAAACTCTTCAAGATGCTGATTGGATGCAAGCAATGCAGAAAGAGTTAAATGAATTTGAATGAAATAAAGTATGGACCCTAGTACTAAGACCAAAGGACAGATCAATTGTTGGTACAAAATGGGTGTTCAGAAATAAAACTGACAGTGATGGCATAATTACAAGAAATAAAGCATGGCTATTTGCTAAAGGTTACTCTCAACATGAGGGTATTGACTATGATGAAACATTTGCTCCAGTTGCTAGATTGGAAGCCATAAGAATCTTTTTGGCTTATGCTGTTCACAAGAAGTTTAAAGTCTTTCAAATGGATGTGAAAAGTGCTTTTCTCAATGGAGAATTGAAAGAAGAGGTATATGTTGAACAACCTCCAGGCTTTGTAGATCCAAAATTTCCAAATCATGTATACAGGCTTGACAAAGCACTTTATGGCCTTAAGCAAGCTCCTAGAGCTTGGTATGAGACTCTGGCTCAATTCCTTCTGGAAAGTGGATTTCACAGAGGCACAATTGATAAGACTTTATTCTACCTCAACCATGGAAATGACTTACTTTTGGTACAGATATATGTTGATGATGTCATCTTTGGCTCTACAAATACCAAACTTTGTGAAAGATTTTCCAAGTTAATGCAGTCAAGATATCAAATGAGTTTGATGGGAGAATTAAGTTATTTTCTGGGACTTCAAGTCAAGCAAAATGAAGAAGGTACTTTTATCTGTCAATCCAAGTACACCAGAAATTTAATGAACAAATTTGAAATGCAAGACTGTTCAACTGCATCCACTCCCATGGCCACTTCAACCAAGTTAGATAAAGATACTGGTTCATCAGTAGATATTACTAACTACAGAGGTATGATTGGCTCTTTACTCTATTTAACTGCAAGTAGACCAGATATCATGTATGCTACCTGTCCTTTTGCAAGATTTCAGGCTGATCCAAGAGAACCTCATCTAATAGATGTGAAAAGAATTTTCAAGTACATCAAGGGTACAGCTGATCTAGGATTGTGGTATCCTAGGGAATCAGATTTTAAGCTAATAGGTTACTCAGATGCAGATTTTGCAAGATGCAAAATAGACAGGAAAAACACAAGTGGAAGCTACCAATTTCTTGGAGGCAGATTGGTTTCTTGGTTTAGCAAGAAACCGAAATCAATTTCCACATCAACTACAGAAGAAGAATATATTGCTGCAGGAAGCTGTTGTGCACAGATTCTGTGGATGAAGAATCAGTTACTGGACTATGGGTTAGAATGTTCTAAAATACCTATTTACTGTGATAATCAAAGTGCTATTGCTATGACAGGAAATCCAGTTCAACACTCAATGACAAAGCACCTCAGCATTAGGTACCATTTCATAAGGGAACATGTGATGGAAGGTACATTGGAATTGCATTTTGTTCCAACAGATCAACAACTAGAAGATATCTTCACAGAACCACTATGTGAAGCTAATTTTACAAGACTGGTAAATGAACTTGGAATGGTTTCAGGTTCTTTCTCAAAATCTGTTTAGTTTTTGTTCTCATACATCAGATTTTACGATCAGTGTTTACAGATTTTCTTATCTTAATGTAATCTGTGCTTAAATTATAACATATTAAACACTGCTTACTATCTGATGTGATTCTATAAACTCTGAAAGTATTTTGAATGTTCTGTGACTATTCAATCCAATGAGGATTATCTTGTTAGATGGTGACTTAGTAGTCTTTAACAAACTATGTATGACATGCTTGAATTAGTTATTTATGTGGAAATCACTAACACAAGCAAATTCTGATTTTGATCTTAGTCAAACTTACTTCCCGTATTTTATTACCAAGTCACAAACTAGATTATTGCTTCTTATCTGTCAAATTCTGATGTCAATAAATCTTAAGGATGAACTACATGCTTGATAGCCCTCACTTATCTGAAGAAAATAAAAGAAAAGAAAAATTAAAATCAGGTACTCCTTTGAGATCTAGATTAAATATGTGAAAGGGAAGATCCAAGTGCATTGCTGGTATTAAGTAATATGCATTAGAAAAGAAAATTAATTTTTCTTGGTGACTTTTCACATTCTCTGATTACTGGAGAAATATTCTGATAATAAAATTAATTCTGATGGCAGTTGTAACTCATTTACACTGAGAAGCCCTTGTCAAAAGAATTTCAAAAGATGCATAAAACAAGCACAACTAGTTGAGTTGGATTCTTGCATAACTTTATTCTACAGTAGACTTCACAATTCAAGACAAATTTTAAGCATTTTTCTTAGTTATGCCTTATTTCTAAGATATACTGAAGTTTATCATACTTTAATCTTTATCTAATCATTTGCACATACACACACTATCACTCCATATGAATGATGAAAATTACTGTGGTGATTAAGTTGTTTCTGATAAACAGTTAAGTATTATTTGCATAAATTATGAGGACAAGTTTTGATTATGTTCTGATGATTAAACTCTGAAGAAACCAGTCAGTATTTGTGTAAAGAATCACAAAAATAGTGATTCACTTTTTGAGTACAGAAGCCATGTTCTGATGACCGTTAAATTCTGATAATAGTCAAGTTCTGATGCAAATCCTGATGCTTGCGTGGCATTATTTATTTACTTTACTTATTTTTGGTATTTACTGTAACAGTTATATTTCTCAGAAAAATAATTAGGTGAGATAAAAACAGTCATAATCATTTATTAGTGGGTTGCGTGTTGGTTTTGGTATGTGCATGTGTGCAATAATTACTGCATGTTTACCGTGCCCACTATTTATGTTTTGACTGATTACACGCTGCCAAGTGTAAAAACTACCGGTTCTAATTCAAAAGAGACGTTACCATGTGCAGAGTATAAATATCAAAGATAAAAGATTATACAATCTTTTACCCACTCTTTTACTATATTCTCTCTCTCTCTTAGTTTATTACTCTCTTATTTTCTAACGTTCTCTTACAGGCATTTTATCAAACACTTTGCAAATACAAAATTTTCACTTCATTTTTCAACAGAAATGGCACCAAAGGATGGTATTTTTAATGGAGCTAAGTTTGTCCCAAACAACTACTCTGCTATCTTGAACAAGGATGAAACTCCTTCAGAACTTCACTTTGTTCAGGATTTCTTAGCTCACAGTGAGATTGGGTATGCTCTGACCCAACCTCAAGCAATCTCTGGTAAACAAGTGTTGGAGTTTTGGAAGACTGAAATCTATGATGGTGGAGGTGAAACTGGATCTTCAAGTATCATTTCTCATCAGGAGAAGATGAGTATATGGTAACTGTTACTATAGTGAGGCAGGCTCTTCATCTGCCTGAAACTGCACTTACAACTCAGCACCTGGAGAATCTGTTCTTCAGAACATGATGGCAAGCTTAGGATATGAGAAAAGCTTGTCCAAGCTAGGACAGTTGAAGAGGCCTTAGATCAGGAGGGAATGGAGCTTCTTCTTTGATTGCATCACAAAGACTTTTGCTAACAAATGCTCTAATTTCGATGCCATTCCAATCATGAGTCAACAAATAGGGTATGCACTTCTTAATCAGACTCATTTTGATTATGCATCTGCTGTGTTAGGCTATATTGGTGACAGAATTAAGGAAGATGCAAATGTAGTATATTTTGCTAGGTTTTGTCAATTAATTTATAGTTATTATTGTCCTGATAAGCCACAAGTGTTCAGTGACCTAATGGAACCTTTTAAGTTACATAAAAGGGCATTTACTGACTTGTTATCTGCTGATAACAAGAAGGAAGTACTAAGACCTCTCCAAATACCCCAATCTGTCAAACATTTCTTCGTCAACACTATCCCAGGCACTTACACAGCCATATTCCCTGATGTAGCACCATCACAACCATCCACTACTCAACAACCACAGTCTACCTCACAACCGCCAACATCAGCACCTGTTGTCAGCACTTCACAGTCCAGACCTAAATCCAAAACCAAACCAACCTCTGGTACTTCTCAAAAGGGGCCAGTTGTAAAATCTGACACATCCTCCAGACCCAAAACCTCAAGAGCTAAATCTGTTCCTCAATCTTCACCAAGGAGAAAGAGAAGGCTGATTCTGAGAGTTAAATCAGATAAGGAAGAACAGGTCCAGGTTCCTGCATCAGAACCTGTGACAGAAGAAGCTGAAGAGTCAACTCTTCAGAAGGAGAAAGCAGCTGAAGCTTCTGGCATTCAGAAAAGAAAGAGGCCTTCACATTCTGATACAGATCATGTCACCCCTCCATCTAGAAAATCAAAATTAAGGAAGGTGAGAGCAGGTGTGCATATTGCACAAACTCAATCTAAGGATGCTGAAGATGCTGAGGAAGGGGATTGGGAATCTCTGATCTCATCAGAACCTATTATGATTGAAGCCCTTCCAGCAGCCGAAGAAGTTCTGATTCAGGAATCTGAAATTCCTGAAGTCCACATATCAGAACTTGTACAAGAATATGTGATTTCTCTACCTCAGTCTCCAATCAAAGCTACAGATGATGTTGAAGAACAAGAGACAAGTCCTGAAATAGATATTCATAATTTGAATATACCTAATGTTCTCTATCTGGAAGCTCCAACTACAAAACAACCAACTCTTGTTATTTCTCCAATTTTATAGGATGAGATACCAACAACACCTATTCTTGATCTTGGAACTGAAGATCATAATTTAAACAAAGCTACAACGTCTTCAGAGTCTCCTACAGCCACACACACCTTGGTGTTATCTAAAAATGAGGAGATTCTAGCAAGTTCTGGAGAGTCAGCTTCAGTAAACACTCCAATGTCTACAGGAAAAGAGGCATTATTCCAGTTTGAGGAAGAGGCTGCTCCAGTTCCATGAGAGGAAACCTTTAGAGGGGCTAAGTGGATGCATAAATGGAATGATTATGATTTTATTCCCAACCCACATGTTCTGACATAACATGTTTTAAAAGCTGATGAGTTGCTGACAAGTTCTGACTTCAACTATCAACTAAAGGTCACTGCTCTCAGTACAAGAACTCTACAAGGTCAACACTCCAAGACTCATACAAAGGTTGATAAACTTCAGGAAAAGCTGATAAGCCAGCCATGATGCAAGATCTAGACAATAAGAGGTTTATCAGACCAATTCAAGAAAAAGTGGATGCTATTGAGCTTGTTCAAGCCAAGCAGCAGGCCCAACTGGATGAGGTATTACAAAATCAAGCTGCTCAACAGAATCAGTTAAATGAGATTCAATCTTCAGTGGAACTCCTTCTTTCTCTAATTATGACAGATGATGCCAAAAAGGGGGAGATGGTAGTTAAGTCCAAATGCTCACCAAGCCAAACACTGAAGAAAAAGGATGATCATGGAGATGACCAGGGAAAATCTGAAAAGGGTAGATGTCAAAGTCAAGGGAAGCAGCTGAGCAGAATTTCCACTCAATAGACAAGTTCTCATCAGAGAATGTCTGGTAGCACGAACTTTGATAGATCTGCTATGCAAGGGAGGAATAAGGAAGGAAAGAAGCCAATAGATCAGGACGTTCATTTGTTGATCACAAATGCTGATACTTTAAATACTGATGATCAAGTTCTGACAACTACTTCTGATGTGATAGTCCAAGCTGGAAGCCAAGAGTCACAGAAGTTTTTGCAAACTTTGAAATTCAGAGGAAAGAAAGCAATATTCTTCTACAAAGATCCCAAAATTCAATCTGTTGAAGAATTTGCCAAAAGACTATTCCTTAAAGATAATCCAAGAGTGGATTTAGAGGAATTAAGAGAAGAAAAAGCTAAATTTGCTGCTGAGAAGAGCAAACCTAAGTCAAAAGCTTCTGATGCTAAAAAGCCACCAAGGCCAAAAAAAAGGGGATTGTGATAAGAGAAAGATCTGCCACATAGATTCATAGATCAAGGACTAGATCTCAAACTACTACTGATCCCAAAGACAAGGGAAAAGGAAAAGTTGGGGAGGCAGTCAAGAAATAAAAGATCAAGATTTCTCAAATTCTGATGGATCCAGTGTGCAAGATCGTTCAAGTATTTGATGATGGTGTTGTTGAAGATGAAACAGTTGAAACTCTGAAGAGAAAGAGGATGGCAGAGGAATCTAAGACAACCTCTGATATAGCTCAAGTTGTTCAGAGTGAAGAAATTCAGAACTTAATAAATCCTGAAGATATTTCAGAACAGCAAGCAACAGATGAAACTGCAAATCCTGACCAATTCATCAAGACATCAACCTCTGACACTGCTCAAGTTGACATAGATAGCTTAACATTAGAAGACAAGAAGAAGCTGCTAAGGAACAATCTATTCCAGTTCAGCCTAAGACAAATCAGATATTGATTTAACTTGCAGCATTTGGGGTAAAAGCCAAGCAAGCTAGAGACACTTCTGGATTAGGTTAGAGAGAAATTCCAAACTGGGATATAAGTTGATATTAGAGATCCATTCACATTGACTGACAAGCCATATGAAGAGATCACACAGAAGCACCTTGACAAAGTGCTTTCTGCTCAAGTAGTGATGGATACTCATGATGATTATGAAGAACAAGAGAAATTGATCTTATTTCTCATTGATGGCAGAACTTATAGATTATCTGACTCTGATGTGCTGAAAAAATCTGTCAAAGAGCTCCATTATATTCATTATCTACTTGAGGTAAATTCTGATGTTACCAGAATATGGTCAGAATATATTCTGAAGGCAATAAGAGATATACTCAGAATTTCTGGTGTAAGAATGACAGAGTATACTCCAATAATGACTGAGGATGATGGAAGAGAAATTCCTATGAGGAAGAATTCTGCTAAGGTAGAAGTAATTCTAAACGGAAGATGCTTATGCTATAATAAAGATTCTACACATCCAAGGGTAATCAGTATAATGACTCGTGTATTTATTTTATTTTATTTGGAAATGTAATAGAGGTTTAAGCAAATAAATAAAATATGTCTATTGATTTTTGCAGCGGTTACTGATTGTTATTTATTTATTTATGATTTGTCGATATGTGGGACTGGAATTGTGTGATTTATTGGTGAGTTATATAATTTTAATTCACTTGTAAAAGTGATTTTATTGTAGTTTTAATTCCATAAATATTTGAGTTGTCTTTAAAATTGGATTTCTAATTTTATAATTTTAATAATTATTTTTAGGACTTTCTAAAATTGAGAAATCAACATTTCATCAATTATTTATTTTTAAATGATTTTCTGAGTGTGTTTAATGCTAAAATCCATATTTAATTATGGAAATCTTTAAAAATTATGAAAATTATATTTTATTAAGTTCGTATTATTCTGAAAATTTTAAAATTATTTCCGGAATTTTTGGGATTTATTTTACCCACGTGTTGATTCATTTATTTGTTAATAGAGGGTATATAAATTGTGTTTTAAAAATTAGTTTAAAATTTCGAAAGTTACGTTTTTATTTACTTCGGGATATTTATAATATTTTAAAGCTATTTTCGTAATTTTCGGAGGTTGTTTTATTCGCACCTTATTCCGTTAATTTCGAAATTCGGGACAAAAACCGGGTCGCGGGGATTTCGTGTCAATTCTTATTGCTACGTGTTATAATTCTGTTAATATTGCAGACACGTGTTAGCTGCTGGAATTTTCAGGAAAGAAAAAAATGGAGAGGAGATAAACACAATTGTGTTCACCCCTCATTTGTCTCCTTTCTCTCCCGATCAATCTCTTCATCTCTCTTTCCCTTCGATCTCTCTATCTTCCCTGCTTATCCCTCGCCCCTTTCCCCCTCTGTTTCCCTTATCGCCGTGGTGCTCCTGCATTTTTCCAGTGAGTCGCCGGCGGTTATGTAGGTGGTTCAGTTGTGTGTATATATTCATTTATATGTGTATATACGCTTATGGTTGGTTGTGTGAGTCTGTGCTTGTTTGTGTTCGATTGCGGTGTTGATTCATTGCATGCTGCTAGGTTCCTTTCCTGTTCTTTCTTCCGGCCGCGCGTGTGCGCGTGGGCCGGGGTTGCTGCGGTTTTGGATTTTTGATTTCTGAAATTTCTTTGAAGTAATAATTGACTGAAATTATTTAATTGATTAATCGAGTAGTATTTTAATTATTCAGGAATTTAATCGGTGACATTTTCGGTTGGAATCCGAATTACCGGGTACCCCGAGATTTTTACCGCCGTACCGCGATGACTCATTACGAGCGGACGGTGGACGGTGATGACGATGTTCTGAGTCCTAAATTTTATAAATAAATAAAATGATTATGTAAAATATTTTTCGAACTTAAATAATTAATTTTGATTGGTGTTGGGATGTACGTTGTATAATGGTGGAGTAATATTGTGGATTATTTTGATTATTGACGTCGATCGTAATCGACGGGTAGTTTTATAAACAAATAAGGTGCTGCCAAAAATTTCTAAAAAAAATATATTGTAAATGTACATAATTATATTCTACGTGTTATCTCTATTTATGTTCGGGATATGTGATTACGGGTTTCTTCATTCTGGGTGTTAGTGCGGGTATTTCTTCTAGGAGGCATTTTCTGTAAAGAATCAAACAATTTAGTTAGCTTTTGAATCAAATTTTTGCATAAAGGAAAAGTTTTGTAAAACAGAAATATCTCTTTTTGAAAACAGTTGTAACTAAGTAAATTGCATGCTTCTTTACAGAATATAAACAGTTATGGAAAACAGGGTACATGGTATTACAGGGTATAACTGGTGCAATAAATAAGGTAAAGTAAAACAGGTGCGATAAAGTAAATGACAGTGCTAGAAAAGAAAAGGTACTGATATATATAGATCAAAAGTTTTAGGTGATACAAGCGTAAAGACACTTCGAAAGTAAAAGCAAAAAGGGTACAACAACCTACTCACTAGTCAGCATAGCTAGTCTATAAAGACAACTCAAAAGTCTACTGATACACACTACACACTACTGTACATACTTTACAACCATAACAACACTGCTTAGCATCTCCGTCTCTGGATTTCTGACTCATGGCAAGTCTGGACCTCCAATCTCCTCAAGCTCCTCTAGAACCCACTTAGCCCACTCCACTAGAAAATCAGGGGTGATGTCCTCATGTGTAGCCTCAGCAATCCTCACTGCAGCTGTCCTACGAAACGCCTGTAGCCTCTCTCTGAGTCGCCTCTCACCACTCCCAACCTCTCTGGTACGCATGATATGTAGTAACTCCTGAATCTGACCCTGAAGGAATCGCTACTCCATAAGGCAAGCCTCAAACTGATGATATTTGACAGGATAAGAAGAGAACTGAAAAGGTACTCTTGTAACTGAATCAGCAGGTGGGGGTCCTCTGACAGGTGGCCTCATGCCTGGAGGTGGAATAGCCTGCAGTGGTACGGGCTGCAACACCGGTGGAGGTAGAATAGCCAATGTTGGTGGAATAACAGGACGGGGATCCGATACTGGTGCTCCAACTGAAGGCTCTGAGTGATCAGCTGATACAGGAATAAAAGAGTCGACCATCGCTGCTATCTGAAATTATATCGCAATATAAGAATCTCGAACCACGACACGAATTATACTACTACTGGTTATACCGTAACACTCAACCTCTCAACGTTCTACCATTCTATAACATACCTTATAACATGTAGCTCTGATACCAAAACTGTGGCGCCCTCCAAACCCTGGTTAGAAGTTTGGGGTCCACACACATACCTTATTTATAACCTGCTTATAACAATACTAAAGATAATAATATGCAATGACCCTACTTACCAACTACCACGGATCGCAACAGGTTAAAGTATGCACACAAGCCAAACACACTAATATATTACATACCGATTAAATCCCAACCATTCAAACTCGAACCGAGTATTAAATATATTACAAACTTTTACAATTTACATTATTCCAAAAGAAGCCTACTAGCTCAGCTTCAACAGCCTTAATCCCTAGCTCTCGCACTGGACTGGGGATCCTTGCTACCAACTGGTTCCTTTTTAACTGGAAAGAGTATAAACAACATCGCACAAATGAGCTAACTAGCTCAGCAAGTCACAATGACAAAACTGAGAATAATGATCATCAAGTGAATATGGTTATGATATCAAGTGAACAATGGATTATGATTTAGAATTGGATACTATATTTTTATTTTAAAACCAAGGTTAGGCTGCTGATCAGTCACGCACTAACCCCGAGCAAAGCACACATCATTGCTCTAACTACTGGATCCAAGGCACACATTGGCCTAACTTGACCATTATATGGTCTGACCACGAATCTGGTCCACAATTTTATAAAAAAAAATCCAATTCTAACATAATAACAAAATTAAATAATAATAAACAATAATCAGAATCATTAACAACAGTGAGTGTTTAACAATGAAAGGGTTTCAATCCTTGTGTGGATCAACAAAGTACTTTCAAGGCTTGGATGTTGGGTAATGAAAGAATTGGATAACAAAGGAATCAATGTTTTAGGGTTTCAAGAATTTGGTCTTTCAAAGCATAAGATACCATGGGTTGAGTATATAATAATTCAGTTCAGTGTCTGGTATTTAGTTTGTATGTATTTGTGGAGTAGTATCGTAGATTTGTGGTTCGTGTTTGGGTATACAAAAATCAATGGCTTAGAAAGAATATGGTTCATGGCTCAAGAACAATAACTGAAATCAGGGTTTAGGTTTCTGTTCTTCAAAGCACTTGCAATGTCAACAAGACTATCAAGTATTACAATATCTCGAGAAAGTTCAGAACACTTGCCTGGTATTAGCTTACTATCCTGCACTTGCTTCCAATCACAATCGTCTTACTCCTCAACTACCTGTTTCCCTTTCCTACGTCTTGCCTCTTTTGCTCACATATGATAAGCATCTATCAATCAACAACTCACAGGATTCTATTCAACACATACTTCTATCTACCCTTCGTTTCACCCAAATCCGATTAACGGATTAAAAGTTATGCAATAACCAAGTAAACACCGAATATATAGACCGATAGTCAATCAACAAATCACGTAAAACACATAATACATCACGTAATCAATGACATATCATTTATAAAGAAGTCCCGGGTCATAAATATGCTTTCGGGTATTTAAAATGATTTTTAAAGTATTTTTCAGAATTAATACGGGTCGTTGGATCAATTTCGGGTTAATAAACAGGGTTCGGTTGGCCAATTCTGGTTCCGAAACAATTTTGTAATAATTATCGAGCCTTGGAAATAATTTAGAATAATATTTTAAAGCTCGAAACTATTTTTCAGAATTTTTAAATCATTTTTAAATAATTAAATCTAATTAAATAATTAATTAAAATCAATTAATAATTAATTAAATCAATTAAACAATTAATTTTTGAATTAATTGACCAATTAATCAATTAAAAATCAACTGAAATTAATTAACTAATTAATTCAGATTTATTTTTGAATTAAAAATAATTTTCGGAATTAAAATACTAATTTTTAGAATTTTCAGAAATTAAAAATGAATTTTTATAATAAAAATAAATAGAAAATATGATTTTTAAACATTTTATAAACAGGAATCCTATTTTTGAAAACTTTGCAAACTACAGGGACTAAACTTCATCATTTTCAAAACTGCAGGGACCAAGCTGCAATTTTGCAGTCCAGTCGCCGGAAAAAGTCGGGGATGGCCGGAGAAGACGATCCCGGCGTCCTCACCCCACCAACACCTGCAGATCAACACTACATCTCAACAGGAATCTATATCTGCAATCAAAACATAACAATAACCCCTGTCCTGGCCGGAAAATGGCCAAGAACATTGCCGGATTCCGGCGAAACGACGAAAACTTAAAAAGACAATTTACGATTCAAGCATCCTCTGTTAACGAGCTATATATCGATCGATTGTAAATTTCATAGAGAACACAACCCACTATAAATCAACAGCTAATAACCCCTGGATCAAAAACGCTCAAATTTCAATTGAAAACATTCATACGGGTTATAAACCCTAATTTTGAAAGTCGAAAATTAAACCTACTTTTGAGCATGTTATTGAACTCCAAATCAGACGTATAATATACCAAAATCATCAGGAAAACAAGATCTACCACATGCAGTCATCAAATCATACAGATAATCATCCGAACAAAAATTCATATTTTTCATAAAAATAATTCAAAAATAATTAAATTTATATAAAATCAACCTTTGATTCTGCAGTAAAACAGGTCCTGGAATCTGATAGTACTCCTTGAGACCTTCAAATTTGTTACTCCAACTTTCCAAACGGATTTCACTAACACCTTGAATTTGTGGTTTGATTCTCAGAAAGGTTTATGAATATATGATTTTTCTCTGTAAAATTATATAATTATCTGTCTGCAAATGATTTTGATACGAAATAAAATACGGTAAAAGGCTATTTATATTTACGGGAAATTAGTATCCCGTTGGATCATTCCGGATATAAAACGGTATGTTTATTTGTAAAAACTGATCCAAACGGTATCGGTTTTCGGGATAATTATCCACATCAGTACAATTTGTACTGCGGTCTTGGTCTCAGCGCCTAGTTACACGTATTACGAAGTGATAATTGTGATAGTTTAATAAAAAGCTTCCGTTTATTGAAAATACGGGTTTTATTGATTTACCGAAACAAATATTGTATCGAAAATGTTGCGCCGGGACCCGCGCAGGACAAACCGTACGCCAGATCGAAAAAGTCGAAACATGGAAAGTGCTCGGAATATTACAATTGGGTTAGGAAGGAGTTCTCGGAAGAGTTTCGGGTTCCAAAAATGTAACAACGGTTGACGTCGGTTGGTTCCCGTTTTTATAAAATAGATTTTAAATACTCGGAAAAAGATTTTATAAATTTCATATGATTCATATAAATTCATGAATCAACATAAAAATAATTAGGAAGATATGACAATTATCTATATTTTATTTTGGACATATAAAAATTAAAATACTCAATTAATAATATTTTTAAATATCCAAACACCGATAACACTTAACAATTAATTCACAGAATAGATACTGAACACACATAATAATTATTTAATAGCAAAAATAATTACACGATATATCCCGGATATTACATCCTTCCCCCCTTAAAAGGATTCTGTCCTCAGAATCTCTTAAGAAAACAAATGAGGGTACTTTTCTCTCATATCACTTTCTAACTCCCAGGTTAACTCTTCAACCTTTGGGTTTCTCCACAATACTCTTACTAACTTTACCACTTTATTCCTCAATACCTTCTCTCGCTCCTCTAGAATCACTATTGGACTCTCTACATATGACAAATCTGCCTGAAGCTCTATTGGCTCATATTTTATTACATGCCTGGAGTCTGGATTATACTTCTTGAGCATTGATACGTGAAAAACATTGTGAATGTGCTCCATGTGCGGTGGTAACGCCAACTCATAAGCTACTTTTCCAATACGCTTTAAAATCTCAAAAGGTCCGACATATCTTGGGCTTAGCTTCCCTTTCTTCCCAAACCTCATTAGTCCTTTCCATAGTGATACTTTCAATAATACCAAGCTCCCTTCTTCAAATTCCATGTCCTTCCTTGACTGGTCTGCATACTTTTTCTGACGATTTTGTGCGGCTATTAATCTCTTCTGGATAATTTCAACAACTTCCTTTGTCTGCTGCACCAATTCAGGTCCGAGTATTTTGCGTTCTCCTACTTCGTCCCAATATACTGAAAATCTACATTTGCGTCCATAAAGGGCTTCATAGGGTGGCATCCCAATGCTGGCGTGATAACTGTTGTTATAAGCAAACTCTACCAGGGGTAAATGCTCGTCCCAACTTCCTTTGAAATCAATAGCACAAACACGTAACATGTCCTCGATTGTCTGGATCGTTCTTTCACTTTGGCCGTCCGTCTGCGGGTGATAGGTCGTACTCATCTTCAATCTTGTTCCCAAACATTCTTGAAAACTCTTCCAGAATCTTGAATTAAACCTTGGATCTCGATCAGATACGATAGACACTGGAATTCCATGACGAACTACAATTTCTTTTAGGTATATATGGACCAACTTGTCGAGCGAAAATCTTTAATTTATAGGCAGAAAATGAGCTAACTTGGTAAGTCTATCCACTATAACCCAAATGGTATCATGATTAGCCCTTGTCCTTGGTAATCCAACTATAAAATCCATGGCAATATGTTCCCACTTCCATTCTGGAGTCTCCAATGGCTATAGCAATCCGCTTGGCTTCTGATGTTCTGCTTTAACCCTCTGACAGGTATAACATTTGCTAACTCATTCCGCAATTTCCCTTTTTATGTCTGGCCACCAATAATTCTTCTTTAAATCTCTATACATCTTGGTACTCCCTGGATGGATGGAATACCTTGAATTATGTGCCTCCTGTAGAATTTCATTCTTTAACTCCGTCACCGGTGGAATCCAAATTCTAGATGAAAACCTCAGAATACCTTGGTCATCTTGTTGCGTGCATAATTCCTCACCTACCAAACGATTTATATCTTGATCCATTACCTCTTTCTAGAATTTCTTTATTTTCTCCCATAACTCCGGTTGGAAAATCATACTGTACACTTTTGCCTCCTCAGGCTTGCAAATTCTAATCTCCAATTCTAATTTCTGAAATTCTTTATATATCTCTTCAGGTACGAATAACACATTTAACCTTTCCTTCCGACTTAACGTGTCTGCTACAACGTTCGCCTTACCGGGATGATAATTAATCGAGCAATCATAATCCTTGATCAATTATAACCATCTCCTTTGCCTCATATTAAGTTCCTTCTGGGTAAATATATACTTCAAACTTTTGTGATCCGTATAAATCTCACATTTCTCTCCATACAGATAATGTCTCCAAATCTTCAAAGCAAATACTATGGTTGCTAACTCCAAATCATGAGTAGGGTACTTCTGTTCATGTGGTTTCAATTGCCTTGACGCATACGCAATCACCTTGTCGTGGTGCATAAGAACACATCCTAATCCTTTGTGAGAAGCATCACTATAAATTACGAAATTCCCTTGATCGTCTGGAAGTGACAAAACAGGTGTCGTGATTAATCGTCGCTTCAATTCCTGAAAACTTTTCTCGCATTTGTCATTCCATATAAACTTCTCATTCTTTCATGTAAGTTTTTTTAATGGTGTGGCAATCCTTGAGAAATTTTAAACAAATCGACGATAATATCCCGCCAATCCTAGGAAACTTCTTACCTCGGTGGGTGTTCTCGGTCTTTCCCAATTCGTAATTGTCTCGATCTTTGCCGGGTTCACTTTGATCCCTTCATTAATAACTATCTGTCCTAAGAACTGAACCTCTTGTAACTAAAACTCACACTTCGAGAATTTAGTATACAACTTCTTTTTCCTTAAAATATCCAAAGCTGTCCTTAAATGTTCCGCATGATCCTCTTCCGTCTTTGAATAGATCAAAATATCGTCTATAAATACAATAACGAACTTGTCCAAATATTCCTTGAAAATTTTGTTCATCAGGTCCATAAATGTTGCCGGGGCGTTGGTCAATCCAAAAGACATTACTAGAAATTCATAATGTCCATACCTTGTTCGAAAAGCGGTCTTTGGTATATCCTCTGGCTTGATCTTTAGTTGATGATATCCCGATCTTAAATCGATTTTGGAGAAATACTTGGCTCCCTTCAATTGGTCAAATAAGTCGTCAATTCTGGGTAACAGATACTTATTCTTGATCGTAAGCTTGTTGAGCTCCCTATAGTCGATACATAGTCTCATGCTTCCATCTTTCTTCTTCACAAATAATACCGGTGCTCCCCACGGGGATACACTGGGTCTGATTACTCCTTTCTCTAACAACTCCTGCAACTGCTTCGCTAGCTCTTTCATCTCAACAGGCGCCATTTTGTACGGGGCCTTGGATACTGGTTCTGTTCCAGGTGTTAAGTCGATCGCAAATTCAATTTCCCTATCTGGAGGAAGTCCTAGCAATTCGTCGGGAAACACGTCTGGAAATTCATTCACTACTGGAATATCTTCAAGTTTTGCTAGCTCCTGACTCTTGTCAATCACGTATGCTATAAAATGCTTGCATCCTTGCCGTAATAACTTCTTAGCTTGAATTATTGTTAAGAACTTCTTTACTTGCTTCTGTCCCTTGAACGTTACTATCTTTTCGTCAGGCATCTTCACCATTACCTTCTTGTTTCGACAATCTATCTGGGCATCGTGCTCAGATAACCAATCCATCCCTAATATAACGTCAAATTCTCCTAACTTAAATGGTATCAAATCTACACAAAACTTACTACCAGAAATCTTAACCTCACAATTCCCACAAACTTGATTCACAGTTACACGTTCTTGATTTGCTAATTCCACAGTCATTATTTCATTTAAATACTCAACTGGACAATTTAACTTACCAACAAAATCTTGTGAAACAAACGATCGAGTTGCTCCCGAATCTATTAACACTTTGGCACATAAAGAATTCACATTGAGCGTACCTGCCACGACATCTGTATCCTGGATAGCATCATTCACTGAAATGTCAAAAACTCTAGCCCTTGGAGTCTCATTTACTGCTGGGGTAGATCCCATGATCCTCAATGCATTACTGACTGGGGCTGATATCTTGCAATCCCTGGCCATATGTCCTAGCTTTCCACATTTGAAGCACATAAATCCAATGGCTGGAACCTTTACTGCTGGATTTCGGATAGGCTGATCCTTATTTGCTGGTTTGCTAGCTGGCTGATTTCGGCACTCCCTCGAATAGTGCCCTTTCTGGTTGCATTTGAAACATACCACATTCAACTTGTTACAAACTCCTCCATGCTTCTTTCCACAAACTTGACAATCTGGAAAAGTTAATCTCAACTGATTCGGCTGATTCACATTAGCTGGACGGTGGCCCTGGCCTCCGTCTCCTGCATTTTGTCTCCTGGAATTAAAATTTCTCCCTGGCTGGAACTTGCCCTTCTTAAAGTTTGGAAACTTCCCTGGTTGTGACTGACCCTAACTTACCTCAACCTTCCTTTTCTTGCTCTCTTTCTCCTTCTGTGACATCTCACTTTCGGTCTCCGCAATTATAGCCTTCTGTACAACCCCTGCATAGGTCTCCAACTCAAAAATAGCTACCTTCCCTCTGATCCATGGCTTCAAGCCTTGCTGGAATCTCTTAGCTTTCTTTCTATCAGTATCAACATACGACGGCACATACCTTGACAATTCTTCAAATTTACTCTCATAATCTGCCACCGACGTAGTTCCTTGCTTTAACTCTAAAAACTTCAGCTCCATCTGATCTTGAACAAACTGAGGAAAATACTTTTCTAGAAATAATTCCTTAAACCTCTCCCAAGTAATGACATTTGTACCTTCCAATGTCTTCACCATCTCCCACCAGTAGGTGGCCTCATTCTTCAAATAGTAACTTGCAAACTCAACCTTCAGTTCCTCCTTCACTTTCACTAAGGCAAATGCCTTCTCTATTTCTTTTAACCACACATTTGCTTCAATCGGCTCTAGGGAACCCTTGAATTCTGGTGGGTTTACTGCCTGAAAAGTTTTGAAAGTTACCTGGGGATTGGTCTGTCTTTGTTGTTGTTGTGCCAGGTGAACTGTTTGTTGGGCCAAAATTTGGAGAATCTGGGCTATTGATGGGTCTATGGGTCCTGGGTTCACATTCTGGTTTGTCTCATCTTGGTTATTATTGTTGTTGTTGTTGGTTTCTTCATTCTGGGTGTTAGTGCGGGTATTTCTTCTGTGAGGCATTTTCTGTAAAGAATCAAACAATTTACTTAGCTTTGAATCAAATTTTTGTATAAAGGAAAAGTTTTGTAAAACAGAAATATCTCTTTTTGAAAACAGTTGTAACTAAGTAAATTGCATGCTTCTTTACAGAATATAAACAGGTATGGAAAATAGGGTACATGGTATCACAGGGTATAACTGGTGCAATAAATAAGGTAAAGTAAAACAGGTGCGATAAAGTAAATGACAGTGCTGGAAAAGAAAAGGTACTGATATATATAGATCAAAAGTTTTAGGTGGTACAAGCGTAAAGATGCTTCGAAAGTAAAAGCAAAAAGGGTACAACAACCTACTCACTAGTCAGCATATCTAGTCTATAAAGATAACTCAAAAGTCTACTGATACACACTACACACTACTGTACATACTTTACAACCATAACAACACTGCTTAGCATCTCCATCTCTGGATTTCTGACTCATGGAAAGTCTGGACCTCCAATCTCCTCAAGCTCCTCTAGAACCCACTTAGCCCACTCCACTAGAAAATCAGGGGTGATGTCCTCATGTGTAGCCTCAGCAATCCTCACTGCAGTTGTCCTACGAAACGTCTGTAGCCTCTCTCTGAGTCACCTCTCACAACTCCCAACCTCTCTGGTACGCATGATATGTAGTAACTCCTGAATCTGACCCTGAAAGAATCGCTGCTCTATAAGGCAAGCCTCAAACTGATGATATTTGACAGGATAAGAAGAGAACTGAAAAGGTACTCCTGTAACTGAATGACCAGTAAAGCCTGAATCAGCAGGTGGGGGTCCTCTAACAGGTGGCCTCATGCCTGGAGGTGGAATAGCCTGCAGTGGTACGGGCTGCAACACCGGTGGAGGTAGAATAACCAATGCTGGTGGAATAACAGGATGGGGATCCGATACTGGTGCTCCAACTGAAGGCTCTGAGTGATCAGCTGATACAGGAATAAAAGAGTCGGCCATCGCTACTATCTGAAATTATATCGCAATATATTAATCTCGAACCACGATGCGAATTATACTACTACTGGTTATACCGTAACACTCAACCTCTCAACGTTCTACCATTCTATTCCTTACTTGTAATCCTAACCCTCTACCCATTCCCGTCAACCTAGGCTTGTGGCAGTGACTTATAACCTGTAGCTCTGATACCAAAACTGTGGCGCCCTCCAAACCCGGGTCAGAAGTTTGGGGTCCACACACATACCTTATTTATAACCTGCTTATAACAATATTAAAGATAATAATATGCAATGACCCTACTTACCAACTACCACGGATCGCAACAGGTTAAAGTATGCACACAAGCCAAACACACTAATATATTACATACCGATTAAATCCCAACCATTCAAACTCGAACCGAGTATTAAACATATTACAAACTTTTACAATTTACATTATTCCAAAAGAAGCCTACTAGCTCAGCTTCAACAGCCTTAATCCCTAGCTCTCGCACTGGACTGGGGATCCTTGCTACCAACTGGTTCCTTTTTAGCTGGAAAGAGTATAAACAACATCGCACAAATGAGCTAACTAGCTCAACAAGTCACAATGACAAAACTTAGAATAATGATCATCAAGTGAATATGGTTATGATATCAAGTGAACAATGGATTATGATTTAGAATTAGATACTATATTTTTATTTTAAAACCAAGGTTAGGCTGCTGATCAGTCACGCACTAACCCCGAGCAAAGCACACATCATTGCTCTAACTACTGGATCCAAGGCACACATTGGCCTAACTTGACCATTATATGGTCTGACCACGAATCTGGTCCACAATTTTATAAAAACAATCCAATTCTAACATAATAACAAAATTAAACAATAATAAACAATAATCAGAATCATTAACAACAGTGAGTGTTTAACAATGAAAGGGTTTCAACCCTTGTGTGGATCAACAAAATACTTTCAAGGCTTGGATGTTGGGTAATGAAAGAATTGGATAACAAAGGAATCAATGTTTCAGGGTTTCAATAATTTGGTCTTTCAAAGCATAAGATACCATGGGTTGAGTATATAATAATTCAGTTCAGTGTCTGGTATTTAGTTTGTATGTATTTGTGGAGTAGTATCGTAGATTTTTGGTTCGTGTTTGGGTATAGAATAATCAATGGCTTAGAAAGAATATGGTTTATGGCTCAAGAACAATAACTGAAATCAGGGTTTAGGTTTCTGTGCTTCAAAGCACTTGCAATGTCAACAAGACAATCAAGTATTACAATATCTCGAGAAAGTTCAGAACACTTGCCTGGTATTAGCTTACTATCCTGCACTCGCTTCCAATCACAATCGTCTTACTCCTAGACTACCTGTTTCCCTTTCCTACGTCTTGCCTCTTCTGCTCACATATGATAAGCATCTATCAATCAACAACTCACAGGATTCTATTCAACACATACTTCTATCTACCCTTCGTTTCACCCAAATCCGATTAACGGATTGAAAGTTATGCAATAACCAAGTAAACACCGAATAAATAGACCGATAGTCAATCAACAAATCATGTATAACACATAATACATCACGTAATCAATGACATATCATTTATAAAGAAGTCTCGGGTCATAAATATGCTTTCGGGTATTTAAAAAGATTTTTAAAGTATTTTTTAGAATTAATACGGGTCGTTGGATCAATTTTGGGTTAATAAACAGGGTTCGGTTGGCCAATTCTGGCTCCGAAACAATTTTGTAATAATTATCGAGCCTTGGAAATAATTTAGAATAATATTTTAAAGCTCGAAACTATTTTTCGGAATTTTTAAATCATTTTTAAATAATTAAATCTAATTAAATAATTAATTAAAATCAATTAATAATTAATTAAATCAATTAATCAATTAATTTTTGAATTAATTGACCAATTAATCAATTAAAAATCAACTGAAATTAATTAACTAATTAATTCAGATTTATTTTTGAATTAAAAATAATTTTCGGAATTAAAATACTAATTTTTAGAATTTTCAGAAATTAAAAATGAATTTTTATAATAAAAATAAATAGGAAATATGATTTTTAAATTTTTTATAAACAGGAATCCTATTTTTGAAAACTTTCCAAACTACAGAGACTAAACTTCATCATTTTCAAAACTGCAGGGACCAAACTGCAATTTTGCAGTCCAGTCGCCGGAAAAAGTCGGGGATGGCCAGAAAAGACGATCCCGGCGTCCTCACCCCACCAACACCTCCAGATCAACACTACACCTCAACAAGAATCTATATCTGCAATCAAAACACAACAATAACTCCTGTCCTGGCCGGAAAATGGCCAAGAACATTGCCGGATTCCGGCGAAACGACGAAAACTTAAAAAGACAACTTCCCACGATTCAAGCATCCTCTGTTAACGAGCTATATATTGATCGATTGCAAATTTCATAGAGAACACAACCCACTATAAATTAACAGCTAATAACCCCTGGATCAAAAACCCCCAAATTTCAATTGAAAATATTCATACGGGTTATAAACCCTAATTTTGAAATTTGAAAATTAAACCTACTTTTGAGCATGTTATTGAACTCCAAATCAGACGTATAATATACCAAAATCATCAGGAAAACAAGCTCTACCACATGCAATCATCAAATCATACAAACAATCATCCAAACAATAATTCATATTTTTCATAAAAATAATTCGAAAATAATTAAATTTATATAAAATCAACCTTTGATTCTGCAGTAAAACAGGTCCTGGAATCTGATAGTACTCCTTGAGACCTTCGAATTGGTTACTCCAACTTTCCAAACGGATGTCACTAACACCTTGAATTTGTGGTTTGATTCTCCGAAAGGTTTATGAATATATGATTTTTCTCTGTAAAATTATATAATTATCTGTCTGCAAATGATTTTGATACGAAATAAAATACGGTAAAAGGCTATTTATATTTACGGGAAATTAGTATCCCGTTGGATCATTCCGGATATAAAACGGTACGTTTATTTGTAAAAACTGATCCAAACGGTATCGGTTTTCGGGATAATTATCTAAATCAGTACAATTTGTACTGCGGTCTTGGTCTCAGCGCCTGGTTACACGTATTACGAAGTGATAATTGTGATAGTTTAATAAAAAGCTCCCGTTTATCGAAAATACCGGTTTTATTGATTTACCGAAACAAATATTGTATCGAAAATGTTGCGCCGGGACCAGCGCAGGACAAACCGTACGCCGGATCGAAAAAGTCGAAACATGGAAAATGCTCAGAATATTACAATTGGGTTAGGAAGGAGTTCTCGGAAGAGTTTCGGGTTCCAAAAATGTAACAACGGTTGACGTCGGTTGGTTCCCGTTTTTATAAAATAGATTTTAAATACTCGGAAAAAGATTTTATAAATTTCATATGATTCATATAAATTCATGAATCAACATAAAAATAATTAGGAAGATATGACAATTATCTATATTTTATTTTGGACTTATAAAAATTAAAATACTCAATTAATAATATTTTTAAATATCCAAACACCGATAACACTTAACAATTAATTCACAGAATAGATACTGAACACACATAATAATTATTTAATAGCAAAAATAATTACACGATATATCCCGGATATTTCAATCGGATTGAGTTGTTAGAATTTGAGGATATCAAGCATGTCGGTGTAACTGATTAGGGTATTCTGTATTTGCAGATTCCGATCGAGTTTTCCCAGGATTAAAGTCAGCGTGAAAGCTACTTAGGGCTTTGTAAAGCGTTGTAAGGCAAGTACCCTGACCATTCTTTTATGGTTCAGTATATGTGAATAACTAAATGTTTTACTTTCGTAATGGAACATAAATGTTTTAAGTTACGTATCCCCCGTATTTGAAAATGTTGTTAAAATTATGTTTTGGGGAAAACCAACTTCTGAAAACACTTATATCTAAATGTGATTTAAATGAAAAGAGGATTTGAATAGTGTACTGTGACAGAATTGATTTTTAAAAGAGATAGGTAAAAGTGATGATTTTGAAAACTGGATTAAAACGATCAGATATGGGATACGTTGGGGCCAGAGTAGGCCTATTGAGGTGGCGTAAGAGGCTAATTCGGTTGCGCGCACTGTATAACCAATTAGTCCAGCAGGTCAAAGACCTAGCTAGTCTCTGAGTTCCGGAAGAGGTAAATGAGATGGCAGTTGGAGCCATAAATGAGATGGCAGTTGGAGCCGTCTGGTGTTGATAGCCTGATCAGCTGTCTTCACATATCCGTTACGTATCTGATTTGGTTTTGTGATTCCCGTAAGGGTACGAATAGTTGATACAGTAATTTTACAAGTGTGACTAGTATGCTAAAATTGGACTCTGGTGTTTTTACAGCACACTGCTATGTTGTTTTGATGAAGCATGCTAGTTAGTGATATCCAGTTTTCTCTGATTTTGTTGCATAATGTTGATATCATGATTATAGTTCTGTTCCTATTATTGTTACATTACTGTTTTATTCTGTTATTCACATTTTGGTACTGCTGAGCGATTATGCTCATATAGAGGAGCAAACCTTTAGAGTCAGTCGAGGGTTCCGACGGCGTTACCCTGGCATCTATTAAATGTTTTGATAGAATTACCTTGACCTGGTTGTGTCTTGCCTGTATATTTATTATGTTGGCAGTGGCCGATTGCGATTTCGAGTTCTCCATCTCGGGAGAATCCTTCTGATTCGGATAGCTCAGATTCTGAGAGACCCCCGGATGCTGTTACTGAAGAGACCCCTATGCCTCCTCCCCTGTAATAACCCCAAAATTTTTGAACTTTTAGTAACCCTTATGAATAGTGTTTTGCTGATTATGCTGAATAAGAAAACTTTCCATGCCACACTATGTAGGGGTTCTTCTATTGTTATTCTGAGATCTAATTAGTACTTTATATGGGATATAAGTGTATGTAAAGATCGTAAGAATCCAAATTCGAACACTTTGATTTTTCCCGAAAATCCACCAGATACCGAAAGAATTGAGTATAAGGGAACAGGATAAAAAGGATTTAAATTCAAGGATTATAAGAGATGATCATAAAAGGAATGTAATGTATTGAGAAAGGTTAAGGGAACCCAAGTAATAAGATCCCGGGTATGATCCCTCAAACGATAAACGAAAACGAAAGTTAAGCGAACCGTATAACAGATCAACGGTCATTAGCCAAGTAATTAGGAGCTAATCAAAGAGGTTAGTGAGGATGATGTCATCAAACCAAAAAGAAGAGGACAAGCATGGGAAAATGACATAAGATTGATGACCTAAGGATGACCAAAAAGGAAGGAAGTGTGGTTGATTATTAACCACACAATTTTACATGGTTAAAAGGGTAATTAAACAAAACAAAAACCTAGCAACCAAGCAAAACAAATCACAAACACAAAAACACATCTTGACTTCTTTTTCCAAGAGAAGCTCTTTACCCTTTTCCATTTTCAAGAAGAAAAAAACCCAAATCCAAGTTCCAAGCTTCATTAATTAGTGAGGTAATTATCTAAGGTTTCTTATGCATAGATATAGCTATCCTATAAGTTTAAGCTTCAAATTCCTTCACAATCTCTTCCTAAAATTCATGGAAGAAAAGGGTGAATAGTGTTTTTCAAGAACTTAAAATTTTGTTCTTGAGTTTTTGTTTAGATTAAGCTTTGGTAAGGACTTTCAAGGGTGATTCCAAGATCCTTAGTTACTTTTACTCACCAAGGAAGGTATAATCTCATACCTAGCCCTACTTTTGTATATTTAGAGTTTTTGTGTTTGGAATGGTTCATCAGAAGCTTGATTATTGTGTATTCAGAGATGTGTTGGTTTTGTGATGTGTTTGGAGTTGTAAATCTTGTTGATTAGTTAAAGAACTTAGGTAAGCTTTTAGTTCATAATTGGGAAGTAGTGTAAATTGGAAATATTGAGTTGTTGGGGCTGTTGTAGGATTGTATGTATGAAGTTTGGTTGGATGGTTGAATTGTGGTTGATTGGTGGTTGATTTGGAGTAGGATAAAAATTGGTAATCGCGTAAACATAGTCGTCGCAATGTCCGATTTACTTTAGACTGTTTTGTTCTTAACATCAGGACCCGAGAACTCACTGTTAGGTTTTGACCATTTCCATTAATAGATATTTCATGTTACAAGCTTCGTTTTGATATGTGATTCGTTTGAATCCGATGTACGGTTTAGGAGAAACGACCGTTTTAAGTAACGGCGTTTCGCGACCGAACCTTTACCCCTCGCCTTACTTTAAAACCTTGGTTAAGGACCTTAAATGAATAATTGGGTTATGAAACAATTATTTAAAGTGGGTTAGACAGTTGGTAGGGTACTCGCGAAAGAATCGCCTTAAAACACTTAATGGTTAATTTATTAAAAATGGTGGAGCCAAGGGTACTCGAGCGACCTAAGTGAATCGTTAAGCGCGAAAGCAAACATTAGGGTCTAATTGGTTAAAGTATAGATTCATAAGCGACTTTGGTTTAATTCCAAATTATATGATATTTATAGGTTACTAGACTCGTCCCAGGTCTTTTATCACCCCCAGTCGCTTAGGTAAGTTTTCTATCCGTTATACTGTTATTGTGATGTAAATATATGTATATGCATTATCTTGTGATAAGTGCATGATTGTTATTAGAAAATCTTGCGATATATTGGAGCATGTGATATGGTATATATGCATGTCTGTTTCGTAATCTTGATATCTAATTGTTGATTCAATTGCTTATAAGTTGCATAATACCTATGCGAGAGATAAGCAGTAGTTGTGTATACCCTTAGTATATGGGACCCAAAGGTGAACATTTTCTAAACCGGGAGTCGATGTTCCCGAGTATATTATATATATATATATTTATATATATATAGATATAGTTTTCAAAACTATTAATCGAACAAGGTTTATTCGATAACTTTATTTTTATTAATGAATATTACTTGGAATATTCATTCGAGGACTTATGACTCTTTTTATTCTATTTAATGAATATTACTTTGAATATTCATTCGAGGATTTATGACTATTTATTCTATTTAATGAATATTATTTTGAATATTCATTCGAGGACTTATGACTCCGATTATTTACTAAATAATATTCTTTATTTTATTAAAAAATAATATTTCGATAATCAAACTTATTTTCGATTATTCAAATAAAGATAGTACTTTCGTATAAGTATATCTTTGGTTATTTAATATTCATTTCAACTATGAGTTTTAAAACTTCTACTTCAAATTATTTATATAGAGATGATCCTTATGGGAATATTATTTAAATAATAATATTCAGATATTTTCTAATATATCGGGACTGATTTATTTCATTAAATCAGCATTACTCCAAACATTCTTAAAAATGTTTTTGAGTCTTGAAAATGATTTTTAAAGGTTAGAGCGGATCCCAATGTTTGGGAAGTAAGTCCATCTATTTGAGTCGGCATAAGCAACATGGGCTCAGTGGGCGTCCATGAAAGTGTAAGTGGCTCAGTGGGAGTCCATCAAATGCGTAAGTGGCTGAGTGGCAGTCCAGCATAAGGTCCTATTGCGGCCAGAGTGATGACCAGTGGGGAATTCGTCCATCTACTAGTAGAAAAGGTTACTTATTGGTATCTTTGCCTGATCAGCAAGATATCAGGTTTATGCCAAGGTTTTCTCCTTTCCAAATTCATTGGATATTACAACTCTGTTTATAATTTTCATAACAGAGGTTTTCAAGGAGTGTATGAAATTTATATATATATTAGTGTATATATATATCGGGACTTAATGAAGTATCTCGTAACTTCATTATTTATCATGATATTTCAAGGATTGAATCTATTCAAATCTTATCTTGTAGTCTCATCTATGTGATGAACTTTTGAAACGGATTATACCTTGAACGGTGGTAGTTCAAGTAGTATTCGGAAAAGATATAAGTATATTGGACTATCTTGTAACTTCATCTTTTAAACTTATATCTAGTAAATGATTATCTTGTGCATGTCAAAGATTTTCAGAAAAAACGTTGAGACAAGGTTAGATATATGAGATCACCTTGCAACGATATTTTTATACAGTTATAAACTGGAACTCTGTGTATATTATACATGTCAGAGGATTTCAAAGATTGTGAAAAGTATATATGTATATATATATACTGAATATTTTGCGACTTGGTCGCATTAAGATATCAGCTTGGTTCATTTCTTCTTGACCAAGACTTTCACGAGTACTATGAGAATGCTCATATATTGTTAATTATTATACATATTATTTCAGTGGGCTTGTTGCTTACCCTTGCTTTCTTCTTTCATCACACAATAACAGATAGAAAAGATGAACATGACCAAGCTTCCAATTCGCAAGCGGTTAGGAAACGTTCCGCAGTTTTCTTGAAGCGTTGATGCCGCTGTAGCTGAGGTAGAAATTACCAATAGGCTAGGCCTTCAACTTCTGATGTACCAGACTTATGTATCTATATGAATAGTAATAATGGCAAAGAAATGTAAATTTATTCAGAAACCCTTTTAAGGTGTAACGGTTTATAATTGTGGAATAAAATGACTTGTGTTATTTTTGATATTCATCTATGAGACTATAACTTGTGGTGTGTGTGTATATTGTGGGATCACAGTACTCAGTAGTTGGTTGACTGTTAAGATTAAGTATTGATAAGGGAAATGGAACTCGTGACAACCCGAATCCCCGACCCCAGATTTGGGGGTGTTACAGAAATGGTATCAGAGCCAAGCGTTATAAACCTCAGAGATGATGTGGTGTTAAGATAATAAGTTCACTAAGATAATAAGAACTCTTGCCAAGTTCATAGTCGGACTATCTAGCGTAGTACTGACAATTAAAACCCGTATGGGAACCCTTATAAATATCTCGGTTGTAATATAGTTTGTTCTCGTATAGGGCAGCGGGGCACCGAACCCTGAGGTTCAGGAGCATTAGCCTGAGGATGTTTTATTACATGTTGGAGATCAAATTGTTAATCCAATAGAGTACCCTAACGAGGGACCAGATGAGATTCATATTGAGAATGTTGCGGTTGAGGATGTTATCCCAGAAGGGATTGTTGCTGATGAGGATCTCGTGGAGGATCCTGACGAGAATGAAGAGAGGACCGCTGAGGAATTGATGACCGTAGTCAAGGCGACTACCAGAGCTAGAATGGCCGCGAGGGTGGCACTAGAGGATGAAGAGTTACCAAGGGCACAAAGGATGATGAGGGCAGAAGGAGTGGGGCCTTCCACGACACCAATTATACCAGTGTCAGACCCTCTTCCAGAGGTTCCTTTAGAAATCCATGAGGTTCCACCAATTCCTGTTCCCTCCCCTGTACAGAGCCCAGCACCTACTGAGGAAATGCCACCTTTATCTCCTACACCATGGTCACCTGATACCGTGCTTGGTTATCCATTTGGATCTCCTGGGTCTGCACCACCTGCACCCCATGGACTGCTAGATGCTACCACTCAGGCTTCTCTTATCGCCAATTATTATATGACTTTGGGTGGCCTGTCTGAGGCCCGTAATGTTAGGAGTGATCTGTTGGATTGACTTAATGCACCAAGGATTGAGGGCGGGGTACTTCCGGCAGGATTAGCTTATAGCATGGAAAGGATTGAAGCTACCACCTGAACTGCAGCTAGAGGCCATCTTGAGGGTCAGATTGATCCAGCTCTACTTGCAACTATCTTAGACCTCATCACCGCTTTAATGGAGCAGGTTAAGGATGTCGTGTGTGCCCGCATTTCTTGATCCATATTAGTGTGCAGAGTCTGAGCAATCTGACAAGGATTTCATGCAGCACCGCTTTTGGAGGATTGACCTAAGTTATGAATGATTAGTTTTAATGACTAGATGATTATCTATGGTAGTACTTTTGGGATAGAAGCGATCAGCTCAAATTATGTAATTCTATTTAATGTGTTTAGTTGTTGTACCCTCGAACAAATGGTTAAGTATATATTTGTTAATTTCAGTTCAGATCAGTTTGTTTGTGAAAAGTTCATATTGTTAATTGCGCTGTGAACACTTAAGAAAGTGTCATGAAGTTTATAGAACTTGAGAATTCATAATTTGCAATCATGCAAGGACTGAACGAGGGAAGGATTTAAGCAAAGTAAGTAAGACAAATATCCAGAGATTTTCAAAATTTTTCCAAGCATTATGCCCCCACGAGGAATAAGATTAGGGGCAAACCTTGAATGTGATAATCAGGGGGGTCGCAATTAAGATATAAGGAAACAGAAAGTTGAGTAAGGAAAGGAGACCCGAGACGGTACTCCTATGCGGCAATTCATGGACCTACCTAAACAAAACTTATACTTTTATCCCTAACCACCACCCTGACGAAGCAATGCGGTGGGAAATTCTTTCAGGACCTTTAAGTCGCTAAGCTCTCAGAGTTCCAAGGAACAAGCTGAGCTAGCCGAGGCAAGAGCCTGGATAAAGGAAATAGAGGAATCATTTAAGATTCTAAATGATTGACGAATCACAAAAGACTATTTTTGTCACTTACCCTCCTAAGAGAGAGACCACCCGCTGGTGAAAGGCCAAGGAAGGCACGGAGCAAGAGATTATAATAAACTGATTTATGTTCAGTCAATTATTTTTAGGAAAGTACTTCCCAAGGTTATGGAGATAGTATAAAAGCTTTAGAGCCAGAACAAAGGCAGACGAGTATGATGAATTATGAATCTAAGTTGGAAAAGTTATCAAGATTCGTTCTGAGGACACGAATCCAGAATGACGGGATGTTTGAAATCAATGCTTATGTTGTGTTGGTTCATGAAATAATAATAAGAGAAAGGAAAATAAAAAGAAACTGAAGTGGAAAGGAATATAAAGGCAATAGAGTTTGAGGAATGATAAGGGAGTTGGGTATGAGGAAACCCTAAAGACTCGTAGCAATAGAAATAGAAAAGTATGTAATCGTCAGGATGAGGGTGATTCACCATGAGTTAAAATTGATGGTTGAAGGCATAAGAGATACATATATTTTATCCCCTGTAAGTTGGGAGGATTCGAGGAAACCTTTAGATAGTTCGAAGGATAAATAATGAGACGCGGATAGACTGAGGAGACAAGAAAGTAGGAAATTAGGAAAATTGGATGAAGGAAGTGACCTTCAAGAATGTGAAGTGTAAGACCGGTGGCTTGATACCCAGAAAGGAAGACGCCAGGTATGAGAGATATCCTAACATTGAGATGACTGTTGAGATAAACAACAAAAGTAAATGAGGATTTATTAAGAAGATTTTCACGTTGAACACGACCAATATCTTCCAGAACATCCATGTTATCATTACCAAATCAGGAAAGAAAAGCGGATAACCATTGTTATCTTTTGGAGGCCATATGGATTGACCTCAATTTGAATAAGGATGCTATTATGAAATTAGGTATAGACTATCGAGGTGGGAATGATTAAATAGATAAGCTATGAGGGATATATGACTTGATTTATCCATGGAAGGATGCATGTACCTTTTAAAGGTGGAATTAATGATAGAACCTCGATAACTTGAGATGAATCCTAGGGGAATGCATAAAGGATGGCATTTCGCCCTTAATAGGGACAACATGAGTTTTGACAGTATGAATTGGAAAGGATTAAGGTAACAACAACCTTTAAAGATCAGTAGAGAAATTTTCAGAAGTATATAGACAATGATTCTGGTATTAGTAAATGGTATCTTGATATGCCCTGTGCCTAGGGTGTACCTGATGAAGGATTTAAGGATAACCTTAGAGGTTTTACAAGGAGAAAGGTAATATTCAAAGTTCTCAAGAATAGAAATTTTGATAAAGGAAATGTGACGTAATTATAATAATGCCAGGTGGGGCACATGTTGAACCATAAGAAAGTATAGATTGACCCAATAAGGGTCGAGATTGGTGAAATCAAGAAGGACCCAAAATAAGAGACGTCCTAAGTATGATCAAGAGTCAATCGTGACAATGTTAACCTCTAAAAGACCGAGGCAATAACTTATGGAAAAGTGATGATATATTTTTTACCAAGGCATAATGAAGAGCATTTTCACACAAGAATTGATTGGAAATGAGGTAGAGAATTTAGTTGAAGGTCATTTAAAAAACATTGATTGTAAGGAAACTTTACTATCAGGAAAGGCCAAAGAGGTGGCCGACACTTTAAATGTAAGAGGATAATTATAGGCGCTCGTGCCAGAGGAATACAGTGATGATGGTTGAATCCGTGAAGGTTGTATTATGGTTTGAAAGATTGACATTCCTTCTGATGATTTTGCGATACTCAACCATGATAGTATTTTGGTAAAGATTTAATTTATGAAATCGCCGTGAGCGGGCTATCTATCTTATAAGGTTATATCTTGAGATAAGCCAGGACCATGTTACGAAAGGACTAAATGAACCTTTGAGCTTCATCTCTCCTGATAAAGACATATGGTTAATAATGGTGTTAACCTGCTATCGTTGCTTTTATTGAAACTCTTCTGCAATTTTATCTGCTTCATGTCATATGTACGCCAAGTTCAGGAGTGTTCTTCATGAATCATGGAATGGTGATTATGTTGCCTCCTTATAAGAATCCGATACGACATGTATGGACTCCGTATGGTTAGCTATTAAGATTTCATAGAAAATGAATGACTACAGTAGGTCAGTGGAGGACCATAGTAATGCAACAATGATTCTGCGAGTAATGAGCTGATTACAACCGTGAGAGTTGTATTGGAATGGATGTTGAGATTGAGTACCCCTAATGGGGTCGTGTTGATATATAAGTTATCATTGATAGACTACCTAGTGGAGTATTTACATATTATATATTTATTCCCTCTTATGAATAGAGAGTCGTATTACAATACGAGGAAGGTTGCGGTGCAAGCATAGAATTCTAGTAACGATGATGTGTAGAATAAGATCCCAGATTCGATTTTCGATGTCGAGGGAGTTTCAAAGGTGATTGTGTATAAGCTCGAGCAAGAGCATGGGTCCATAGAATGATGGACAGAATATCAAAAATATTTAGGCATGTGAAATACGATGCTATAATACCTGATGTTGATATATATACGTATATGTTTTGTTCTCCTATGATAAACCTCTATAGTTCAGAGGTAGATTCCAAGCCAGATATTTTGTGGCAGTATATTTTTTATATATACAATTCTCTTCAATTCGTTATTTTCTCTCCTTTTCATTTCATATAAGCTGAGAAGAACAACCCTTCCAGAAGGGGAGGTATTGTCGAATGACTATCTATCTGTGTGATAGAAGCCTAGTAGGATACCACATGTTGTTTAATTGCTTGTCAAGTACTAAAGGACGACCACCTTCTGTACTAACTATGCGATATAACAAGTGTTCATGATCATAGTGATCTCTCAATAAATTCTTTTACTTTTATACGATGGGTCAAGCTTTCGAAGATAGAAGTAGTTAGAAAAGGAGTAGTATGAGTATGGTGGTAATCGGAATGGAAACACATACGTGATACTAAGGTTGACACGTTTATTAAAAGGTTATAGAACGCTAACGAGCAAAAGTGTAACCAGTATAGTATTATGTATGGAAGATAGTAACGACTACGAACTGGAAAAGAATGGGTATTGAGAAGCAAAAGCTATAATGCTAGAAGCTATGATGAGAGTCGGTTCAATAGACTTGAAAGAATTTGGAATGATCACTTAACGCGGATTAAGTTTTCTCACGATAATCGATCGTATGTCAGTATCGAGGTATCGCCTTATGAGATCCTTGAGGGAAGACAATGTCGATCTCCCTTATGTTAGGATGAAGATTGCAGAGCGCAAGATGCTCGGACCAGCAGTGGTCCAAAGGACCAAGGATATAATAGATCTAATCAGAGGACGGCTGGTAGTAGCCCGAGATGGACATAAGAAGTATGTTGATTCGACACAAAAGGACAAAGGATAGGAAGTAGGGGACCTAGTGTTGTTATAGGTATTCCCTGGGAAAGGATGGATGAGGTTTCAAAAGAAAGGAAAGCTAAGCCCTCGAATTGTTGGACCCTTTGAGGTATTAAGACGTATTGGGAAGTTAGCATATGAGCTAGCCCTACCCCTGAACCTGTAGCAAATTCATAACGTGTTCCACGTATCAATATTAAGGAAGTATAATTCGGATGCCAGACAAATAGGGGCAAATGAGCGCATAGACATGCAACCAGACGTAACATATATGGAGCAACCGGGAAAGGTTATAGATTGAAAAGGAACAAGTGCTTGGGAGAAGGGCTATCAAACTAGTCAGAGCTTGATGGTAGAACCACAATGTGGGAAGATTGACTTGAGAGTTAGAAAGTGCAATGCTCAGAAAGTATCCCTATTCATTTTTTTTCCTGATTCCGGGACGGAATCCTTTTAAGGAGGGGAGACTGTAATAACCCCAAAATTTTTGAACTTTTAGTAACACTTATGAATAGTGTTTTGCTGATTATGCTGAATAAGAAAACTTTTCATGTCACACTATGTAGGGGTTCTTCTATTGTTATTCTGAGATCATATTAGTACTTTATATGGGATATAAGTGTATGTAAAGATCGTCATAATCCAAATTTGAACACTTTGATTTTTCCTGAAAATCCACCGGATACCGAAAGAATTGAGTATAAGGGAATAGGATAAAAATGATTTAAATTCAAGGATTATAAGAGAGGATCATAAAAGGAATATAATGTATTGAGAAAGGTTAAGGGAACCCAAGTAATAAGATCCCGGGTATGATCCTTCAAACGATAAACGAAAATGAAAGTTAAGCGAACCGTATAACAGATCAGCGGTCATTAGCCAAGTAATTAGGAGCTAATCAAAGAGGTTAGTGAGGATGATGTCATAAAACCAATAAGAAGAGGACAAGCATGGGAAGATGACATAAGATTGATGACCTAAGCATGACCAAAAAGGAAGGAAGTGTGGTTGATTATTAACCCCACAATTTTACATGGTTAAAAGGGTAATTAAACAAAACAAAAACCTAGCAACCAAGCAAAACAAATCACAAACACAAAAACACATCTTGACTTCATTTTTCCAAGAGAAGCTCTCGGCCCTTTTCCATTTTCAAGAAGAAAAAAAACCCAAATCCAAGTTCCAAGCTTCATTAATTAGTGAGGTAATTATCTAAGGTTCCTTATGTATAGATATAGCTATCCTATAAGTTTAAGCTTCAAATTCCTTCACAATCTCTTCCTAAAATTCATGGAAGAAGAGGGTGAATAGTGTTTTTAAGAACTTAAAATTTTGTTCTTGAGTTTTTGTTTAGATTAAGCTTTGGTAAGGACTTTCAAGGGTGATTCCAAGCTCCTTAGTTACTTTTACTCACCAAGGAAGGTATAATCTCATACCCTAGCCCTACTTTTGTATATTTAGAGTTTTTGTGTTTGGAATGGTTCATGAGAAGCTTGATTATTGTGTATTTAGAGATGTGTTGGTTTTCTGATGTGTTTGGAGTTGTAAATCTTGTTGATTAGTTAAAGAACTTAGGTAAGCTTTTAGTTCATGATTGGGAAGTAGTGTAAATTGGAAATATTGAGTTGTTGGGGCTGTTGCAGCATTGTATGTATGAAGTTTGGTTGTATGGTTGAATTGTGGTTGATTGGTGGTTGATTTGGAGTAGGATAAAAATTGGTAATCGCGTAAACATAGTCGTCGTAATGTCCGATTTACTTTAGATTGTTTTGTTCTTAACATCAGGACCCGAGAACTCATTAGGTTTTTACCATTGCAATGAATAGATAGTTCATGTTACAAGCTTCGTTTTGATATGTGGTTCGTTTGAATCCGATGTACGGTTTAGGAGAAACGACCATTTTAAGTATCGGCGTTTCGCGACCGAACCTTTACCCCTCGCCTTACTTTAAAACCTTGGTTAAGGACCTTAAATGAATAATTGGGTTATGAAACAATTATGTAAAGTGGGTTAGACAGTTGGTAGGGTACTCGCGAAAGAATCACCTTAAAACTCTTAATGGTTAATTTATTAAAAATGGTGGAGCCAAGGGTACTCGAGCGACCTAAGTGAATCGTTAAGCGCGAAAGCGAACGTTAGGGTCTAATTGGTTAATGTATAGATTCATAAGCGACTTTGGTTTAATTCCAACTTATATGATGTTTATAGGTTACCAGACTCGTTATACTGTTGTTGTGATATAAATATATGTATATGCATTATCTTGTGATAAGTGCATGATTGTTATTAGAAAATATTACGATATATTGGAGCATGTGATATGGTATATATGCATGTCTGTTTCGTAATCTTGATATCTAATTGTTGATTCAATTGCTTATAAGTTGCATAATACCTATGCTAGAGATAAGCAGTAGTTGCGTATACCCTTAGTATAGGGGACCCAAAGGTGAACATTTTCTAAACCGGGAGTCGATGTTCCCGAGTATATTATATATATATATTTATATATATATATATAGATATAGTTTTCAAAACTATTAATCGAACAAGGTTTATTCAATAACTTTATTTTTATTAATGAATATTACCTTGAATATTCATTCGAGGACTTATGACTCTGTTTATTCTATTTAATGAATATTACTTTGAATATTCATTCGAGGATTTATGACTCTATTTATTCTATTTAATGAATATTATTTTGAATATTCATTCGAGGACTTATGACTCTGATTATTTACTAAATAATATTCTTTATTTTATTAAAGAATAATGTTTCGATAATCAAACTTATTTTCGATTATTCAAATAAAGATAGTACTTTCGTATAAGTATATCTTTGGTTATTTAATATTCATTTCAAGTATGAGTTTTAAAACTTCTACTTCAAATTATTTATATAGAGATTATCCTTATGGGAATATTATTTAAATAATAATATTCAGATATTTTCTAATATATCGAGACTGATTTATTTAATTAAATCAGCATTACTCCAAACATTCTTAAAAATGTTTTCGAGTCTTCAAAATGATTTTTAAAGGTTAGAGCGGATCCCAAAACTCGTTTTCAAATTTAAGATCTTCCTTTTTGAAGGGGACTTGAATACTCGCTCAAAAATCTAACGGATCCGGCTCTGTGGTGTATTTTATAATCGCAACGAGGTTGCTATTTTGATAAATGAATTGATTACTTACCCAACGTTCGGGAAGTAAGTCCATCTATTTGAGTCGGCATAAGCAACATGGGCTCAGTGGGCGTCCATGAAAGTGTAAGTGGCTCAGTGGGAGTCCATCAAATGCGTAAGTGGCTGAGTGGCAGTCCAGCATAAGGTCCTATTGCGGCCAGGGTGATGACTAGTGGGGAATTCGTCCATCTACTAGTATAAAAGGTTACTTATTGGTATCTTTGCCTGATCAGCAAGATATCAGGTTTATGCCAAGGTTTTCTCCTTTCCAAATTCATTGGATATTACAACTCTGTTTATAATTTTCATAACAGAGGTTTTCAAGGAGTGTATGAAATGTATATATATATAGGTGTATATATATATCGGGACTTAATGAAGTATCTCGTAACTTCATTATTTATAATGATATTTTAAGGATTGAATCTATTCAAATCTTATCTTGTAGTCTCATCTATGTGATGAACTTTTGAAATGGATTATACCTTGAACGGTGGTAGTTCAAGTAGTATTCAGAAAAGATATAAGTATATTGGACTATCTTGTAACTTCATCTTTTAAACTTATATCTAGTAAATGATTATCTTGTGCATGTCAAAGATTTTCAGAAAAAATGTTGAGACAAGGTTAGATATATGAGATCACCTTGCAACAATATTTGTATACAGTTATAAACTGGAACTCTATGTATATTATACATGTCAGAGGATTTCAAAGATTGTGAAAAGTATATATGTATATATATATACTGAATATTTTGTGACTTGGTCGCGTTAAGATATCAGCTTGGTTCATTTCTTCTTGACCAAGACTTTCATGAGTACTATGAGAATGCTCATATATTGTTAATTATTATACATATTATTTCGGTGGGCTTGTTGCTCACCCTTGCTTTCTTCTTTCATAACACAACAACAGATAGAAAAGATGAACAAGACCAAGCTTCCAATTCGCAAGCGGTTAGGAAACATTCCTCAGTTTTCTGGAAGCGTTGATGCCGCTGTAGCTGAGGTAGAAATTACCAATAGGCTAGGCTTTCAACTTCTGATGTACCAGACTTATGTATCTATATAAATTGTAATAATGGCAAAGAAATGTAAATTTATTCAGAAACCCTTTTAAGGTGTAACGGTTTATAATTTTAGAATAAAATGACTTGTGTTATTTTTGGTATTCATCTCTGAGACTATAACTTGTGGTCTGTGTGTGTGTATATTGTGGGGTCACAGTACTCAGTAGTTGGTTGACTGTTAAGATTAAGTATTGATAAGGGAAATGGAACTCGTGACAACCCGAATCCCCGACCCAGATTTGGGGGTGTTACATCCCGCAGTCCCTGCCTTTGTGCCGAGAGACATCCCTGGATCTGGTCCTCATCCCCGTTGGGTACGTAGGTCTGTGTCTGCTATCAGGGATTTCCCTCCCGGCTGCGGTCCCAGTTCTTCCATGATGAGACCTCTGGTACCTCCTGTGGCCCCTAGTGGTACTTCTTCACCGATCCCTTACCATGTCCATAGGGCGGTGAATACTTACTTTATTAGAGATCAGAGCCCGGATTTTGCTACTCAGTTGGACCAGGTACCTATTGCACCATTTCAGGGTATTTTTGCCCCTTCCCCTGAGGTGCGAGCCCGTGTGCGAGCATTGACCCAGATGGCTGTAGAGAGGGCTAGATCTGTTGACCGTTTCATTAGTTCAGAGTTCAGAGCGGTGCAGTATCAGGACCTAGTGAACTGGCTAGTGTTTGAGCTAGGTTCCATTAGTGGCAGTGGTAGTGGCTAGACAGAGTTGCAGCAGAGGGATGCAGAGCTCAGAGTTGACCTCTAGGAGTTCTGTAGATGTTTATCTTGTATATGTACATTATATTGTGATAGTTTGTAGTAGTCGAGGCTGTTATGACAGCCAATTTTGGTGTGTACTCGAATAGTTTTTTTTCCAGTTGGGTTTTCAGTTGTACTAGTTGGATTCTGTTGGTTATTGCATTTCAACTGCTTTATCTTGTTGTTCAGTTTTTATATATATTATGTGTTGCTATTATTGTTGTTATTATTATTGTTGTTTCTATTGCTGGCATTTTTAGATTATAATCATTCACTCAGGATGGATCCAATTATAATGGGGATGAGAATATTGTCTTAGTGGCAACGCTCTCCTGATGCATAAATATAAACTACTGGAGCAATCCATTTTCTTATATATGACTGTTATGTTTCAGGAGATGCCACCAAAGAGAAACTCTCAGCCCAATAACGGATCTGCGGGGGATCCTTCCGTGAGTGACATGATGAACTTGTTGCGTCAGCAGTCTGTATAGCTGGCCCAATAGCAACAACAATTCCAGCAGCAACAACAACAATTGCAACAACAACAACAATAGCAACAGCAACTCATACAACAACAACAAATCCAACAATAGCAACTACAAATCCAGCAGCAGCATGAGATAAGAGGGGCAAATCAGGATGTTAGTTTTAAGTCTTTTCAAGCAGTGAAGCCCCCAGAGTTTAAAGGAGAGGTAGATCCTGTTGCTTCCAGGATATGGTTAAAGTAGATGGAAAAGGCGTTCGCGCTCACCAAGGTGAGTGAGAACTTAAAGACTGATTATGCTTGTTATTTTCTGAAGAATGACTCGAATTATTGGTGGGAATCTACGGGAGTCCAAGAAGGAGAAGGTCCAGTTCCATGGGCCAAATTTACAGAGTTGTTTTCGGAGAAATATTTTTCGGACTGTCTCCATAGTCAAATGGAAGTGGAATTTTTGGAACTGAAACAAGAGGATAAAAGTGTCACGGAATATGAAGCAAAGTTTACGGAGTTGGCCCGTATAACACCAGAATATGCGAGTTCAGAAGCCCAACGAGCAAAGCGGTTTCAGCAAGTGTTGAAGCCAGAAATAAGGAGTGGAGTTGTAGCCTTACAACTCAAGACATATACTTCGGTAGTTCAGGCTGCCCTAGTGATAGAAAGTGATCAGAAATTAGCTGCAAAGGAGCAGGGGGAGAAGAAAAGAAAATTTGAAAGTGGACCCGCTAGATCAGAAGCAGGAATAGCGAGTCGGAACTTCCAGCGTTGGTTTGGAAGGAATAAGAATAAGAGGTTCAAGAGGCAGGATTTTTCCCAGGCTAAACCCGGTACCACTTCAGTTAACTCTTCCCCGACGAGAATGAGTAAGCCAGTGACTGATTGTAGGATGTGTGGGAAAAAGCACAGTGGACAGTGCCGAGAGAATGTTAATTATTTTAAGTGTGGACAGAAAGGTCACTATTCCACGGAATATAAGTCTGAGATTCAAGGAGTTACTTGTTTTAGTTGCGGCAAAGTGGGACACATAGCTAGGAATTGCAATCAGTGACCCAAGGTAATGTGGGAAGGAGTGTGTCTCAAGGACCAGCGACCAGTACCGCGAGAGCTAGGACTTTTAAGATGACCCAGAAGTCTTCAGTTCATGACTTAGATGTGGTTGCAGGTACGCTTACTCTTAATTCCGTACCTGTTAACGTTTTGTTTGATTTGGGAGCATCCAAATCTTTTATATCTGTGAATTGTGTGAATAAAATGCAATTGATGTTAGAAGACTTAGACGAATCTCTAACCATAGAAGTGGCTAATAAAGATAAAGTACCTGTAAAACAATTTTGTCCAAGATGTTCCCTCAAGATTTCAGGGTACATGTTCCCTATTGACTTAATACCTTTCGAGTTAGGCGACTTTGATGTTATTTTAGGCATGGATTGGTTATCTTTACATAAGGCGAATATAGACTGTAAGAAAAAGAGAGTTGTTATGTACACCCCAGATAATGAAAGGATCAGTTACCAAGGGCAGAGGCAAGATAGGAAGTTCCTCTCAGTGATGCAAGCAAGAAGATTGCTGAGGCAAGGATGTGAAGCGTACTTGGCTCATGTAGTGGATACGAAGAAAGAGACCCCTATTTTGGATGAGATCCCCATAGTAAGAGAATTCCCTGACATTTTTCCAGAAGAGTTACCAGGATTGCCACCTAATCGAGAGATAGAGTTTTCCATTGATTTGATACCTGGAGCTGAACCAGTTTCTAAGGCTCCATACAGGATGGCCCCGATGGAAATGAAAGAATTGGCTAAACAACTTCAGGAATTATTGGATAAGGGAGTTATTCAACCCAGTATTTCCCCGTGGGGTGCTCCAGTGCTATTTGTGAAGAAAAAGGATGAAAGCATGAGATTGTGTATTGATTATAGAGAGCTGAATAAGTTGACAATAAAGAATACGTATTCCTTACCACGAATCGATGATTTGTTTGATCAGCTTAAGGGAGCATGTTACTTCTCAAAGATCGACTTAAGATCTGGCTACCACCAATTGAAGATAAAGCCTGAGGATATCCCCAAGACTGCATTCAGAACAAGGTATGGCCATTATGAGTTTCTAGTGATGTCGTTTGGATTGACGAATGCACCAACGACTTTCATGGATTTGATGAATAGGGTATATAAGGAGTATCTGGATAAGTTTTTTATTGTATTTATTTATGACATTCTTATATATTCGAAGAACCCAGAAGATCACGCAGTGCATCTACAGATTGCCCTACAGAAGTTAAGAGAAAAACAATTGTATGCGAAGTTCTCTAAGTGTGAGTTTTGGCTGACGGAAGTACAATTTCTTGGTCACGTAATAAGTAAAGAAGGTATCAAAGTACACCCAGTAAAGATCGAAGCCGTATCAAAGTGGGAGCAACCGAAGACACCAACAGAAATAAGGAGTTTCCTTGGATTAGCAGGATATTATCGACGGTTCGTAAAAGACTTCTCGAAGATTGCATCCCCATTAACCAAGTTGACCAGGAAGAATGAGAAATTCGTTTGGACAAAAAAGTGTGAAGAAAGTTTCCAGGAATTAAAATGAAGATTAGTGACGGCTCCAGTATTAGCATTGCCAGATGAGACGGGAAACTTTGTAATCTATAGTGATGCTTCTTTGAAAGGATTGGGTTGTGTGTTAATGCAACATGACAAAGTGATTGCTTATGCCTCCAGACAGCTAAAGCCTCACGAGCAAAAATATCCAGTTCATGACCTTGAATTGGCGGCTATAATATTTGCTTTAAAATTATGGCGTCATTACTTGTATGGAGAGAAATGCGATATATACACCGATCATATGAGCCTGAAGTACATATTCACGCAGAAAGATCTGAATATGAGACGGAGAAGGTGGTTGGAGTTAATTAAGGATTATGATTGTTCGATTAATTATCACCCAGGTAAAGCCAATGTAGTAGCTGATGCCTTGAGTAGGAAAGAAAGGTTGAATCTGGTTAAGGTTGCAGAAGAATTAGCACAAGACTTGGAAAGAATGGAAATTGAAGTTCGAGTTCTTAATGAAAGTCAGGAACAACTATATGAAGTTACTTTCCAGCTGGCATTGATGGAAAAGATCAAAAGGTGTCAAAAGGTGTCAAGAAGGATTCTTAATGTAACAGAATTGAAGAATGAAGTATTGCAGGAAGCGCATAACTCTAGGTTTTCTATCCACCCTGGTAGTACCAAGATGTACCAGGATTTGAAGAAAAAATTTTGGTGGCCAGGAATGAAAAAGGATATTGCCAATTGGGTAAGTAAGTGTCACATGTGTCAAACGGTAAAAGCAGAGCATCAACGACCGAGTGGATTATTACAACCTTTGAAGATTCCCCAATGGAAATGGGAAGAGATTGCTATGGATTTTGTGGTGGGATTTCCAAAGACGAGAGCGAATCATGATTCTATTTGGGTAATCATTGATAGATTGACTAAGTCGGCGCATTTCCTTCCGATTAATGAAAGATATTCGTTGGAAAGGCTAGTTAAGTTATACTTGGATGAGATAGTTACCAAACATGGAGTGCCTATTTCTATAGTGTCGGATCGAGACCCGAGATTTAATTCTAGGTTCTGGACTAAATTCCAAGAGTGCCTAGGAACGAAATTGAATATGAGCACCGCTTATCATCCTCAGACGGATGGCCAAAGTGAGAGGACGATTCAGACCATTGAGGATATGTTAAGAGTCTGTGTTCTGGATTTTAAGGGTAATTGGGATGAACACCTACCTTTGATTGAGTTCTCGTATAATAACAACTACCATGCCAGTATTGGGATGCCACCTTACGAAGCTTTGTATGGACAAAAGTGTAGGTCACCGTTGTATTGGGATGAGATAGGAGAAAAGAAAGTGTTAGGTCCTGAGTTGGTTCAGCAGACCAAAGATGCCATAGTGTTGATTCGGAAAAGGTTGGAAGCAGCTCAAGATAGACAAAGAAAATACACAGATTTGTATAGGAAAGATATTGATTTTGAGATAGGAGCTCTGGTGTTACTAAAAGTATCACCTTGGAAAGGGTTAGTACGATTTGATCAGAAGGGTAAACTTAGCCCTAGATTCATAGGACCCTTTGAGGTTTTGAAGAAAGTGGGAAAGGTCCCTTATGAGATAGCGTTACCACCGCAGTGGCAACACATTCATAATGTGTTCCACGAGTCAATGTTGAAGCCCTATGTCCCTAATTCGAATCAAGTTATAGAATACGAACCGATTGAGCTTCAACCAGATTTGTCTTATGTGGAACAACCGGTCCAAATCCTAGATCGTAAGGAACGAGTCCTTAGGAATAAATCGATTCATATAGTAAAAATTTTGTGGAGAAATCCTCGAGTAGAAGAGTCTACTTGGGAATTAGAGTCAGACATGCTTGATAAATATCCTCACCTGTTTAATTAAGTCAGATTTTGGGGATATAATCTTTTTAAGGGGGAAAGGATATAACGACTTGTGTATTTATTTTATTTTATTTGGAAATGTAATAGAGGTTTAAGCAAATAAATAAAATGTGTCTATTGATTTTGGCACCGGTTACTGATTGTTATATAATTATTTATGATTTGTCGATATGTGGGATTGGAATTGTGTGATTTATTTGTGAGTTATATGATTTTATTTCGCTTGTAAAAGTGATTTTATTGTAGTTTTAATTCCATAAATATTTGGGTTGTCTTTAAAATTGGATTTCTAATTTTATAATTTTAATAATTATTTTTAGGACTTTCTAAAATTGAGAAATCAATATTTCATCAATTATTTATTTTTAAATGATTTTCTGAGTGTGTTTAATGCTAAAATTCATATTTAATTATGGAAATCTTTAAAAATTATGAAAATTATATTTTATTAAGTTCGTATTATTCTGAGAATTTTAAAATTATTTCGGGAATTTTTGGGATTTATTTTACCCGCGTGTTGATTCGTTTATTTGTTAAAAGCGGGTATAAATTGTGTTTTAAAAATTAGTTTAAAATTTCGAAAGTTACGTTTTTATTTACTTCACGATATTTATAATATTTTAAAGCTATTTTCATAATTTTCGGAGGTTGTTTTATTCGCACCTTATTCCGTTAATTTCAAAATTCGGGACAAAAACCAGGTTGCGGGGAGTTCGTGTCAATTCTTATTGCTACGTATTATAATTCTGTTAATATTGCAGACCTGTGTTAGCTGCTGGAATTTTCAGGAAAGAAAAATAAATGGAGAGGATATAAACACAATTGTATTCACCCATCCTCTGTCTCCTTTCTCTCCCGATCAATCTCTTCATCTCTCTTTCCCTTCGATCTCTCTATCTTCCCTGCTTATCCCTCGCCCCTTTCCCCCTCTGTTCCCCTTGTCGCCGTGGTGCTCCTGCGTTTTTTCGGTGAGTCGCTGGCGGTTATGTAGGTGGTTCAGCTGTGTGTGTATATTCATTTATATGTGTATATACGCTTATGGTTGGTTGTGTGAGTCTGTGCTTGTTTGTGTTCGATTACGGTGTTGATTCATTGCATGCTGCTTGGTTCCTTTCCTGTTCTTTCTTCTGGCCGCGCGTGTGCGCGTGGATCGGGGTTGCTGCAGTTTTGGATTTTTGATTTCTGAAATTTCTTTGAAGTAATAATTGACTGAAATTATTTGATTGATTAATCGATTAGTATTTTAATTATTCAGGAATTTAATCGGTGAAATTTTCGGTTGGAATCCGAATTACCGGGTACCCCGAGATTTTTGCCGCCGTACCACGATGACTCATTACGAGCGGACGGTGGACGGTGATGACGATGTTCTGAGTCCTAAATTTTATAAAAAAATAAAATGATTATGTAAAATATTTTTCGGACTTAAATAATTAATTTTGATTGGTGTTGGGATGTACATTGTATAATGGTGGAGTAATATTGTGGATTGTTTTGATTGATGACGTCGATCGTAATCGACGGGTTATTTTATAAACAAATAAGGTGTTGCCAAAATTTTCTAAAAAAAATATATTGTAAATGTACATAATTATATTCTACGTGTTATCTCTATTTATGTTCGGGATATGTGATTACGGGTTTATGTGTATAATAATGATACGAGTCGGTCTATCGGATTGAGTTGTTAGAATTTGAGGATATCAAGCATGTCGGTGTAACTGATTAGGGTATTCTGTATTTGTAGATTCCGATCGAGTTTTCCCAGGATTAAAGTCAGCGTGAAAGCTACTTAGGGCTTTGTAAAGCGTTGCAAGGCAAGTACCCTGACCATTCTTTTATGGTTCAGTATATGTGAATAACTAAATGTTTTACTTTCGTAATGGAACATAAATGTTTTAAGTTACGTATCCCCCGTATTTGAAAATGTTGTTAAAATTATGTTTTGGGGAAAAGTAACTTCTGAAAACACCTATCTCTAAATGTGATTTAAATGAAAAGAGGATTTGAATAGTGTGTTGTGGTAGAATTGATTTTTAAAAGAGATAGGTAAAAGTGATGATTTTGAAAACTGGATTAAAACGATCAGATATGAGATATGTTGGGGCCAGAGTAGGCCTATTGAGGTGGCGTAATAGGCTAATTCGGTTACACGCACTGTATAACCGATTAGTCCAGCAGGTCAGAGACCTAGCTAGTCTCTTAGTTCCAGAACAGGTAAATGAGATGGCAGTTGGAGCCATAAATGAGATGGCAGTTGGAGCCGTCTGGTGTTGATAGCCCGATCAGCTGTCTTCACATATTCGTTACGTATCTGATTTGGTTTGGTGATTCCCGTAAGTGTACGAATAGTTGATACAGTAATTTTACAAGTGTGACTAGTATGCTAAAATTGGACTCTGGTGTTTTTACAGCACACTGCTATGTTGTTTTGATAAAGCATGCTAGTTAGTGATATCCAGTTTTCTCTGATTTTGTTGCATAATGTTGATATCATGATTATAGTTATGTTCCTATTATTGTTACATTACTGTTTTATTCTGTTATTCACATTTTGGTACTGCTGAGCGATTATGCTCACCCTTGCAAACTGTTATGTATATCTCGCAGATGCCTAGAAGAACAGTCAGACCGACCTATGTTCCCGCCCCTACTGGACCCGGCTCCTCTGAGGTAGTTTGTCTCAGGTCATGAGGTCTGAGGAGTTGCTGAATAAAGTTAGAGTGTGTTAGATGTTGAATAAAGAGTTTGTAGTATTGAGAACCTGAATTATACTTGAACCTGGATCAAATCTTGGTTCGGGGTCAAGTTAGTATATTTTAATAATAATTCTGTTGTTTATATTTTTTTTTGGTAATTGTGTTTAGTGACGTCAACCCCTGACCCCGGGGTTGAGGCCGTCACAATCAGACTGGGAGATGGACTTAAAAGAAATCCAATTTATGCACTCAGAGCTGCCATATATCAGATTGGTGATACTGAAGATGAAGAACTGCAACAAGTCAAAGCTCAGTTACTTGAAGTTAAAAGAAATGTAGAGACCAAGCTTGCATTAGACTTTGTAAGGAATCATTATGGATTCAGGTTGATTCAGTGAATTTGGTAAAAGCTGTATGGACTGTAAGTTGTATTTAGTTATACATATAAACTCTCATTGCATTTGTACTTAAATGTTTTTGACATCATCAAATCTATAAACTTGTATATTTTTATAATTTACAAGTCGGGGAAGATTGTTAGATATATTTGTGATGTTATGTCTAATCTGATTTGTTTAGTTTCAGAACTTACTATCAGAACGTAACTGGAAATCAGAACTTACTGAAGACAGGAAGTTATCAGAACTTAAGCCATCAGGACTTACATCAGAACTTAAGTGCAGATACACTTTAGGGATGAAAAACGGTTGATTTATAGGAGAGGATCTGTATAAAACAAAAGAAGATATGCTTGGAGAGTTGTACAGCTAAAGGACTACAATAGATAATCTCTGATTGATATATTTTAGGAAACAGAACATATCATATCAATTAGGAGATATCTTGTAAATGTGTAGTATATAAACACATATTAGGGTTTACACTATATGTGTTATCATTCACGAGAATATTATTTATTGTAACCCTAGTAGCTCTTAGTGATATCATACATCACTGAGAGAGTAGATTAAACCTACTGTAACAGAGTTTGATATATTGAATAAACTTGTTTTCTATTACATACTTGTGTTTATAATTGAATTGATTATAGATACTATATTCAACTCCCTTCTATAGTATCATTGAGGCCTAACATTATTCAATGAAAAAGAACAACTATTGTTCTGAATCAAAAACAAAAAACCTTTCTTGTCCAAACAAGAAACCAAAACAATGTTTCCGCAAATCGTAGGCACGCAAAAAAAGATATTTAGTTCTAAAACAATCCCAGTGGGCAACGATAAACGATAAGTCCCTACAGCTAAAACAACAACCTTTGCTCCATTTCCAACTCGTAGGTCGACTTCTCCTTTCGCCAATGTCCTACTTCCCTGCAGTTCCTGCATATTTCTACAAATGTGAGAATCACATCCAGTATCTAATACTCAAGATGTTGAAGTAGACAAATTGACTTCTATAACATAAATACCTTAATCAGATTCAGTAACAAAAGCCTTCTTCTTCTTCAGATCCTCCAAATAAGCATGATAGTTCCTCTTTCAATGACCTGGTTTCTTGCAATAGTGACAATCACCAACCTTTGGAATACACCTTTAGTCTTCAAAGCCTTGTTCGGATCAGGTTTCATATTGGCATTAGATTTTGATCCCATCTTCTTCTTTCCTTTCCATTTACCCTTTTCTTTGGCCTTCCCTTTATTCACCATCAACATGGGAGCAGGGGATGCCTTCCGAATATTGGTCTCAGCAGTTTTCAACATAGCCAACGATTCGGTGGGGTTCTTATCTATCTCATTCATAATGTAATTCATCACAAATTGAGAATAGCTGTTGTCTAAAGATTTCAAAATTAGATCAATCTGGTGCTCCATAGCAATTGGGGCACCCAATTTGGCATGATACTTAATATACCCTGTCATCCTTAGAACATGCGGTCCAACCGAATCACGTTCTCCCTGCTTACATGTGTTCAACAACTTGAAAGTATCAAACCTGTCCTGACGAGCCTGTCCTTCAAACATACATTTAAGGTGCTCAATCATATCATAAGAATCCATATTCTCATGTTGTTTCTAAAGTTCAGCACTCATGGTCGCTAATATGAGACATTGAACATCCGTGTCATCATCGATATATTTCTGATAAACAGTATATTGAGCACGGGATGCTCCCTCGGGGAGAGGTGTAGGGCGAGAAATATTTATTACATAGAGCTTGCGCTCTTGTTGGAGGACAATCCTCAAGTTCCTCTGCCAGTCAAGGAAGTTTGTTCCTATCAACTTGTTCTTCTCAAGGATTGATCGCACAGAGAAGTTGTTTGAATATTTTATCATTTGATATCTACAATGTTTAAAATGCATAAGATAAATTAGTCTATAGATGATTATTAAATTATGTTAAAGTGATTATTTATATATTCAAAATATATATATCTCCCACTATTTTTATCAAATTAATAGCCTTAATTATTAATCCGGAAAGAATATCTTCTATATACTATCTAGTGAACCAAGATCCATATTTAATCATATCTTAGGTCAGCTTTGGCTTTTCTCCCAAAACAAGATTATTTAGGTAGGCAACATTTGTCAATTAAATCAACTATATAGCTCTTGGATAGTTTAGTAGATCAACATTTGTTCGTATTTATCCAATAAATCTCACCAAACTCTATGCCTCTAAGTTCACAATCCTATTATGGTAACTTAGTTAAGTCTAACCCAAAGGTCTAAAAAGTATCATATACTACAACACGCCGTCCCATGATAGATGGGAGTACTTCGCTTTGGCGAACCCACTCCTTATCGATCTAGGTGTTAACGCGTTGGACATACTAGAAGGCATCTAAATAACTTAATATAAACATTAGGGTTTTATTATTATTAAAACGATCATGATCCCATCATAAAGAGATTCCCAATTTTTCTTTGAATAAAATACTTCAAATCAATAATTGTCAATGGTTTGATTTCCAGGTAGTAAGGGAGTCACATCGATCTCACTTAAAACCCACAACCTTAAAATTTTAAAATCTTGAATCGTTCAGATTTTATCCTATTTAGCGGGCATGGCATGGGTGACGTATCTAATACATACATTCATGCATAATTAATCTAATTAAAGCATGCATTATTAACTATTCTATATATACATTCATACATCAATATGTAAAGTGCGGTATGTAAACATGCTTAGTTATGGCCTTATCATGTGTGATCCTTTCAAGCTAATAAAAGGATCAAGGTCAATATATGGTGAAAAGTATTAATACAATTACAAGTCTTCATTCTTTTTTTCTCGATTGTTGCTCCTCCTCTTGGATCACCCCCTCTAGAAGTACATTACATTAAAATAACTGAAGGGTTTTTAGCACATAAACGCAACGAAAGCGTAAATTTTAATCTTAAAAAAACCCGAAACCCTCCGCAGTTTCCATGCGAAAAATAATATTTAATTCGTAGTTCAGTATGTTTACCTTAAGAAGCTTTACGTTAATGGAAAGATGTAGGTCTTTAATAGCGATCCAAGAATGATGAACGGAAATCCCTAGTAGCTGCTCCTCAAGTGTGAAGCACTCCACCGGTATCCACCAAGAGTACAATGTGATGGAGGAGGAAGAGGTTGAGAGAATTAGTTGCCTCCCTCTTGTTCTACTTTAGAATTAGGGTTGATTATTTGGGTTGAGGCAAATAAGATTTATAATAGTATATTTATAGGCAAAATTTTCAGCTAAATTTTTTCCATAAAATATTATTATTATTAACCCTTTAATTGATTATTCTTATTAACCAATTAACTAATAATTAAAACATCTTTTAATCATTAATCCCTTTTCTAAACACTTTAGAAAAATAATTCTCTCACTTGATTTAATTTCCAAAATTAAATTATTAATTAATAATATTAAGAATTAATTAAATCTCATTTAATCAATTATTAAATCTGCTAATTAATTATTTATTTAACAAATAAATAATTACCAGCCATTATTAATTAATTTATCCACCATTAAATCATTCTCTTTTATGGTGTGACCCTGTAGGTTCAATATTAAGCCGGTAGTAGAAATAAATAATAATAAAACTATTTTATCATTATTTATATAAATTCTCTAATTCATTAAATATGATTAATTAATTAATCATATTTATTCTACATCTTGAGGGATACTTCTCAGCATATCGCGACTATCCGGATAATACGAATTCACTGCTTCGAATACCAAGAACCTATTCAGTGAATAGTTACCGTACAATCAATTCCTTCTACCCTGCAATGTCATGATTAAATACAACGCATGAAACTTCTGTCAAGCCTATCTGATTTAATCATTTGCTTTCCCATTCACTATGCTTAGTTCTATTTAATGTAAATTAGAAACTCCTTTCTGATTTCATTCACTCTGGCCATAGATTCCTGAACTAGCATAAGTGGATCAGCATTGAACATTCTCTTCCTTCACTGGAAGGGGTAGATCCTTTATTGATCATACACTATCTTCGTGTACAAATTCCTATACCCAGTAGAGCCCTTATAATTGTCCCTGGAGACTAAGAACTAAACCAAAGCATAGTTCAGTGTACACAAGATGACTATGATGACCTCAAGTCTAAGGTTACTTGTACAACTATCACTATGTGAACAATTGCTGACACATGAGTGAACTCCATCAGTTGTTCAGCTGTGTAAGTCATATTCAGTGAACTTATTCTATAATAAGCACCTACATACTAGCTATAGTGTCACCACACAAATGTCTATGAGAACAGACATCCTTCATAATGAAGCAAGCATAGTATGTACCGATCTTTGTGGATTACTAATTACCAGTTAGTAATCCTACGACCAGGAAATATTTAAGTTTAGAGTTATCATCTTTTAGGTCTCATTATTATGATCTCATCATAATCCATAAAAAGCTTTACTCTAAAATATAGTATATCTTATTTAAACACTTAAATAGATAAAGCCCGCAATAAAACCAAAACAAGTCTTTTATTAATATCAATGAAATCAAAACAGATTACATAAAAGTTATTTCTAAATCATCATACATGATTGGACTTAGGACACGTCTCTTTCAATATCCCACTTGTACTAAACCCAAACACTCTGGTATCTAATACCCATCTTGTCTTTATGACGATCAAAGTGACTTTGAGAAAGTGGCTTTATGAGTGGGTCTGCTACGTTGTTATGTGTGTCAACTCTCTTGATGTCTCCTCTTTCAATACAATACAAGAAATGTTACCGTGCTCCCACTAACCTTTTTGTAGACACATGGTTCATCTATATTTTTGATAAAACCAAACTCTTTGATTGTCTCATCAAAACGGATGTTCCATCTATGAGAAGCTTGCCTTAAACCATATATGGTTCACAGCAGCTTACACACTAGGTGTTCATTTCCCTTGGAAAGAAAACCCTCTGGCTGTGTCATATACACTTCCTCCTCAAGTTCCCCATTGAGGAAGGCCGTTTTCACGTCCATTTGCCAGATCTCATAGTCGTAGTAAGCAGCAATCGCAAGCAAAATCCGAATTGATTTTAACAGGGCTACAGGCGAAAAAGTTTCATCGAAGTCAATCCCTTGCCTTTGTTTAAATCCTTTTACCACGAGACTGGCCTTATAGGTCTCTACTTGGCCATCTGCTCCAATCTTTCTTTTGTATACCCACTTGTACCCAATAGGCTTAACACCTTCAGGCGCCTCAACCAGAGTCCATACTTGGTTGGTATACATAGATTCCATTTCGGATTTCATGGCACTATGCCATTTCTCTGAGTCTACACTACTCATAGCCTCATTATAGGTCACAAGGTTGTCATCATCAATGATTGACAACTCATTGTCATTCTCAATGACAAGGCCATAATACCTCTCAGGTTGGCGAGACACTCTCCCTGTCCTACGAATGGGCAGTTTCACAGAAGGTTGTTCAGTCTGAACAGGTGTTTCCACTTGATCCGTATTAGTTTGTGCTTCTTGAACTTCATCAAGTTCAATTTTGCTCCCTCTGTTTCCTTCAAGGATAAACTCCTTTTCCAAGAAGGTAGCATGTCTGGATACAAACACCCGATGATCGGTGTAAAAGTAATACCCCAAAGTCTCTTTAGGATATCCCACAAAATTATATTTTACGGATCGAGATTCCAGCTTATCTGGGTCAACTTTCTTGACATAAGCTGGACATCCCCAAATCTTAACGTGTTTAAGACTCGGTTTCATTTCTTTCCATATCTCATATGGTGTTTGAGGAACAGATTTGGAAGGAACCTTATTCAGTAAATATGCTGAAAGATTCGCATAGCTCATCAAAGTTCGGTTCTCCTTTCAGATACCCCATTTAACTATGGAGTACATGGAGGAGTCCACTGGGAGACTATACCATTTTCTTTGAGATAATCTAGAAACTCTCCATTCAAGTATTCACCACCTCGATCTGATCGAAGAGTTATAATACTGTGTTTGGTTTGTTTCTCCACTTTATGTTTATATTCTTTGAACTTTTCAAAGGCTTCAGACTTGTGTTTCATCAAATACACATATCCGAATCTAGATCTATCATATATGAAAGTAATGAAGTACGAAAATCCACCCATGGCTTGCGTAGACATTGGTCCACATACATCTGTGTGTACCAATCCTAGCAAATCTGCAGCCCTCTCTCCATGTCCACTAAATAGAGATTTGGTCATTTTACCCAAAAGACAAGACTCGCATGTAGGATATGATTCAAAATCAAAGGGGTCAAGTAACCCTTCCTTATGCAATGTACGCAGTCTATTTTCACTAATATGACCTAGCCTACAGTGCCATAAATAGGTCAGATTTTCATCATCTCGTTTTCTTTTATTAGTTTGTTCAATCTGAAGTAAATCATGCTCTACGTCACATACATACAGACCATTATTTAAAATGCCACGTCCAAAAAGAACATTATCTCTATGGATAGAACATTCATTATTCTTAATAATAAATGAAAATCCAGCCAAGTCTAACATGGAATAGAAATAATATTCCTCACAATCGAGGGAACAAAATAACAATTATTTAGAACAATAGTCTTGCCCGTAGGCATATGTAAATGAAATGATCTTACAACTTCGGCAGCAACTCTTGCTCTATTTCCCATCCGTAGAATCACCTCCTCTTCTTCAAGGGTCCTACTTCCCCTTAGTCCCTGCAACGAATTACAAATATGAGAACCACAGGCGGTATCTAATACCCAAGTAGGAATTTAGCTTAGGGACATATTAACTTCGATCATGAACATACCTGAATCAGAAGCGGTAGTCTCACTACCTTTCTTCTTCTTCAATTCTGCAAGGTAAACCTTGCAGTCCCTCTTCCAGTGCCCCACCTTGTTACAGTGAAAGCAAACAGCTTTGTTCTTGGGGTCTTCAGCTTTTGGTGGAACTGACTTTTTCTCACCTACTTTCTTCTTCTTGGAAGGGTTCTTATTCCTTTTCTTAGGATTGGAACCTTCACCAATTAGAAGAACATAACTCTTCTTAGGGGGGAAATTCGATTCCGCAGTCTTCAACATGTTATGGAGTTCAGGCAGGCTGATATCCAGCTTATTCATGTGAAAGTTCACAACAAACTGTGAGAACGAACCCGGAAGTGATTGCAAGACCAAGTCTTGGCTCAGCTCCCCATCCATGGCAAAACCAAGTTGTCCAAGACGTTCAATCAAATTGATCATCTTAAGTACATGGTCATTCACAGATGATCCCTCAGACATCCTACAACCGAACAGTTCCTTCAATATCTCATATCGAGCTGTCCTCCCTGCCACATCATACAACTCTTGTAGATGCATAAGGATAGTGTGAGCATCCATATGCTCATGTTGCTTCTGTAGCTCAATGTTCATGGAAGCTAGCATGATGCATTGAGCAACATTTGCATCATTTATCCACTTACGATACACAACATGTTCATCATTATGTGCATCGCTAGTAGGTTCAGTAGGCTTAGGTGAGTCAAGCACATATTCCAGCTTCTCAACCCTGAGAACAATTCTCAAGTTTCGAAGCCAGTCAGCAAAATTAGGACCAGTCAACTTGTGAGCATCTAGTATACTCCGGAGTGATAGTGCAGAAGACATAACGAATATAGTAAATCTGTAAATGATGAACACATAACAACACTTAGCAAATATTCAATTTCATTTCAAGACACTATATGAATCGGGTCTTTATTCATAAGTGGCTCCCACTAGTTTATCTAATTTATACAACCCTTAAGTGAAAACTAAGCATTCATAATGGTAGTGGGAATAGGGATCCTACATTTCATCACACAACCTCGGCTGTAGCACGAAACGTCATGTGATGTTCAATAGGCAGACAACTCTTATCAATTACATCTTATGTTATTCTCTAATAAAACTTTAGCCTCTTGAATAATTGAGTCACGGCTTTAGCACGACAAACTCAATATACTAAGTCAAGTCTAACCCAACATTTCGTACAATTGAATCAGTCTCCAACGGCCCACGGCTGTAGCACGTAACGACCTTTAGATTCTAATTCAATATACACATCTCTATGTAATAGACAAGTATTTCTTATTTCGAAATCAAAGCCCTTGGCTGTAGCACGAAATGACAATGATTTAAAAATAAGAACCACTTTCTACCATGATGGAAGGCTATGACCGATACAAGCCCGTTGTGTTATTGGCCAATTACTACTTGATATTATTTAATTTTAGAGGGATTATATTACGTTACAATCATAATCATATTATAAAGAGATTCTTCCTTTTAAATTAAATATTTCAAATCAATAATCGATAATCAGATGATTCCCAGATCGGGTGGAGCATTGTCAAGAGGCGTCACTTAATAACCCTTTCTTACAGATAGAAATCTGTTGTTGACAGAATCATCCTTTATCTCAATATTGAAAATTCATATTCAATTACGTGTTTCATTAACACAAGAATCTCATGATCGTATTCATAATATTTATTGTTAAGGCAAGAAACGATTCATATTCTAGATTTTCTAGAGCACGCCTTATATTGATTTAAGTTCACCTAAATCTATCATCGCATGGTAAACATAGGCATATATCTCATATATAAAATTAAATAAACAAGTAAATGTAAAGTGCAATAAAGTAAATGTGTTTGGTTATGGCCCCATCCTATGTAATCTTTATCAATCTCATGATAAAGATCAAGGTCAATCTAATATGGTGATGGAAATAAATACAACTACTTATTACATAAGTCTTCTTCTTTGTTTAGACTTCTTGTATGCCTCGTCTTCTTCTTTGTATCACCTCCATTGGATAACCTTCTTGAGTCTTCAATTACATTATATAGATTGAAAGTAAAACTAATCTAATGAACTTACAAGAATAACTCGAGTTACATTCGAGATTTATGATTACAAAGATTGACGACATGCAAGTCGTATTTAAAACCAAAACCAAAACCATTACACTAAGGTCGAAAGGCCATAACCATCCATCATGCTCATATAACACATAAAAGCATGTTAAAACACATAATTTGATCTTAACATATCATATTATCCATGATCTAATCATAAAAAAAAATATGACAAAAATCAGAAAAATCAGAATTAAATCAGGAAAACAAGAATCACTGTTTACGGGCAGTAAACGACGTCAAACGCCTAACAAACGAGTCGTTGATAGCTATAGCTATCAGTTTTGTTCAGACGCTTGTTTACCTATGGAATAGGGTATTCGTTTGCGTAAATCGGACACCAGACTCAGATTTCAGTAAATCTGCAGCAGCCAATTCAGAATCCGTATATAATATGATTCTCATAATTAGAACAAACATAAATCATGTATATATCAGTATATATACAGATTACATAATCATCTTATGATTATACAACACACATGAATATCATATATGCATAACCATACATATATAAACATATTATATCAACATCAAATCATGGCGAATCACGTACATGCTCATATATCAAAAACAGTTAAACACATACACGAATTAAAAACTTTTCGCAAGTAGCTCTGATGCCATTGAAGGGTTTTTAGCACATAAACGCAACGAAAATGTAAATTTTAATCTTAAAAAAACCGAAACCCTCCGCAGGATCCATGCGAAAAATAATATTTAATTCGTAGTTCAGTATGTTTACCTTAAGAAGCTTTACGTTAATGGAAAGATGGAGGTCTTTAATAGCGATCCGAGAACGATGAACGGAAATCCCTAGTAGCTGCTCCTCAAGTGTGAAGCACTCCACCGGTATCCACCAAGAGTACAATGTGATGGAGGAGGAAGAGGTTGAGAGAATTAGTTGCCTCCCTCTTGTTCTACTTTAGAATTAGGGTTAATTATTTGGGTTGAGGCAAATAGGGTTTATAATAGTATATTTATAGGCAAAATTTTCAGCTGAAAATTTTCCATAAAATATTATTATTATTAACCCTTTAATTGATTATTCTTATCAACCAATTAACTAATAATTAAAACACCTTTTAATCATTAATCCCTTTTCTAAACACTTTAGAAAAATAATTCTCTCACTTGATTTAATTTCCAAAATTAAATTCTTAATTAATAATATTTAGAATTAATTAAATCTCATTTAATCAATTATTAAATATTATAATTAAATATTTATTTCACAAATAAATAATTACCAACCATTATTAATTAATTCCTCAACCATTAAATCATTCTCTTTTATGGTGTGACCCTGTAGGTTCAATATTAAGCCGGTAGTAGAAATAAATAATAATAAAACTATTTTATCATTATTTATATAAATTCTCTAATTCATTAAATATGATTAATTAATAAATTAATCATATTTATTCTACATCCTGAGGGATACTTCTCAGCATATCGCGACTATCCGGATAATACGAATTAAGTGCTTCGAATACCAAGAACCTATTCAGTGAGTAGTTACCGTACAATCAATTCCTTCTATCCTGCAATGTCACGATTAAATACAAGGCATAGAACTTGTGTCAAGCCTATCTTATTTAATCATTTGCTTTCCCATTCACTATGCTTAGTTCTATTTAATGTAAATTAGAAACTCCTTTCTGATTTCATTCACTCTGGCCAGAGATTCCTGAACTAGCATAAGTGGATCAGCATTGAACATTTTCTTCCTTCACTGAAAGGGGTAGATCCTTTATTGATCATACACTATCTTCGTGTACAAATTCCTATACCCAGTAGAGCCCTTATAATTGTCCCTGGAGACTAAGAACTAAACCAAAGCATAGTTCAGTGTACACAAGATGACTATGATGACCTCAAGTCTAAGGATACTTGTACAACTATCACTATGTGAACAACTGCTGACACGTGAGTGACTCCATTAGTTGTTCAGCTGTGTGAGTCATGTTCAGTGAACTTATTCTATAAAAATCACCTACATACTAGCTATAGTGTCACCACACAAATGTCTATGAGAACAGACATCCTTCATAATGAAGCAAGCATAGTATGTACCGATCTTAGCGGATTACTAATTACCAGTTAGTAATCCTACGACCACGAAATATTTAAGTTTAGAGTTATCATCTTTTAGGTCTCATTTTTATGATCTCATCATAATCAATAAAAAGCTTTACTCTAAACTATGGTATATCTTATTTAAACACTTAAATAGATAAAGCCCGCAATAAAACCAAAACAAGTCTTTTATTAATATCAATGAAATCAAAACAGATTACATAAAAGTTATTCCTAAATCATCATACATGATTGGACTTAGGACACATCTCTTTCAATAACCTATATTAATATACTTACATAAGAAAACTCGAGTTACATTCGAGTTTAAATAGTTACAAGAATAATGAAAATGACATGCAAACAAATAAACAAATAAAGGTCTTAAGGTCTTAAGGCCATAACCAGCACCATGCTCAAGTAAACAAATAAAGAAATTGAAAAAATATAGCAGGGGTCCGGAGCGGCAGCCCGAAGCGGGGGTTCGGGGGAGGCAGCCCCCGGGTGGGGTCCAAGGGCAGCAGCCTCAGGCTGGAGTCATTTTTTTGGAAGACCGGTCTTGTACAGAAATCTCAATTTCAGAACTATAAATCATAACTGAACCAGTCTCTGCCACTACTACATCATATGTCATTTCAGAAGAATATATTATTTACATACGAATCATTCCCCGTTTAACAGATCTTGTCAATATACCATCTATCCAATAGTTTATATCACTTAATAAACTAGATATCAAGCGTAACATACAAATCGCATACTGATCAGTCATGGAAAAATATAACGTGCAAGTATCATCATATACATATACATCACGTGAATATACAAAAAACTATATATAATAGTTTGATCATTAATCAACATAACAACATGCATATTAAATCTCACACATAAACGATATCAATATACATACATGGCAGACATGATTCATGCATAATATATTTAAAAGCTGTCAAACACGTAACCAAATCATCCCATTATACACATAGCTCTGATATTATTATTGTAATAACTCAAATTTTTTAGACCTTATAAAACATTTAATGAATAGTAACCCTGACAGACGGGAAAAACTTTTGAGCCCACACTATATAGTGTATGAGAAAATGAGTTTCGGAATTGATATTACGACTATACGCACCAAATGAGTGTATGTAAACGCTATTAGTTTTCGAAGAAAACGAACTTTGAAAAACGACCGTATTTACGACTTATCGAGGATTACGGGAATCACAATATAACTACGAGATTAAAATCCTACGGATTTATATTCAAGTAGGATAAATAAAAATATAAGGAATAAATACGAAAGGAATTACATTGCGAACAATTTACGAGTTAGTATTACGGAGAACGTTAAGTAACCGAGCGAACGCGTAAACGATTAATTAAACGTAACGCACTAACTAAAACATGGTAAGGAAGTAACCATGGTTACTTCATCAAATAGTGAGCTAACCATATGATGACCAAGCTAGCTAGAAAATAGTGTGCTAAGAAGCTAACCTTGTAGTTTAGCTTGTAAGCTAGCAAGCTACAAAGATATGTCCATGGATTTGGCAACAAAGAATAAACCTAGAATGCTATCCTAGGAAGAATAAAATCAAGTTGGAAAGATATCAAGTCACCTTCCAATAAGCAACCTAGAAATCATCCAAGAGAAGCAACCAAGTGCTATAAATACCCCCCTCACAAAGCTTCCATTCGGCAATTTGAAGAAAAAAAGGGAAATGAGAATTCAAAACTCCAAGCTCTAGTTCTTGTAAAATCACCCAATTAATTCCCAAGCCTTCTAGCAACTAAACTAAGGTAAGAAAAATCTTTCATCTCTTTTTATCAAGGTTTGATGGGTGGAATAAATTCAAGAAACTCACTAGTGAATAGTGTGAATAGTAACCTCTCTTTGGTTTCTTGATTTTAATGGTGGTTTTAGGTTCTAAAAATCATACTAAGCACTTCCAAGCCTCCACCATCCTCAAGAACACATCTCAAGCTTTCAATAAAGGTAAAAATATTTTGCCTAATTTTATTTAAGGTTCATTTTTAAGATTAGATAATGGAATGATAAGGCCCAGTGTGTCGCCATGGGGAGCGCCAGTACTATTCGTCAAGAAAAAGGACGGCATCATGAGATTATGTATAGACTATCGAGAGCTGAATAAACTGACTATTAAGAATAGGTACCCTCTTCCCAGAATTGATGACCTATTCGACCAACTCAAAGGAGCTGTACATTTTTCCAAAATAGATTTAAGAACAGGATATCACCAGTTGAACATCAAACCGCAAGATATACCGAAGACTGCTTTTCGCACTAGGTATGGACACTATGAGTTCTTAGTCATGTCGTTTGGATTAACCAATGCACCCGCAACCTTTATGGATTTGATGAACAGAGTGTTCAAAAAGTACCTGGATATATGTGTGATAGTTTTTATAGATGATATTCTGATCTACTCAAAGACAGAGCAAGAACATGCAGAACATTTGAGGATAGTCTTAGAAATCTTGAGGAATGAGAAATTGTATGCCAAGTTCTCGAAGTGCGAATTTTGTTTGAGAGTAGTTCAGTTTTTAGGACATGTGGTGAGTAGCAAAGGAGTTTTAGTTGACCCTGCCAAGATAGAGGCGGTATCCAATTGGGAAAGACCAACAACCCCAACAGAGGTTAGGAGTTTCGTGGGTTTAGCAGGATATTACCGAAGATTCGTGCAAGACTTTGCTAAGATAGCAGGTCCACTGACTAGACTTACCCGGAAGGCAGAAAAGTTCGTATGGACGGAAAAATGCGAGGAGAGTTTTCAAGAACTGAAAAGGAGGCTGGTGTCAGCACCAGTGCTCGCTCTTTCCGATGGAAAGGGAGAGTTTGTGATATACAGCGACGCATCGCTTAAAGGATTAGGATGTGTACTAATGCAGCACGACAAAGTTATAGCGTATGCCTCTCGGCAATTGAAGGAATATGAGAGCAGATACCCTACGCATGATCTAGAATTAGAAGGCATAGTATTTGCCCTAAAAATTTGGAGACATTACCTATACGGTGAGAAATGTGAGATCTACACTGACCATAAAAGCCTCAAATATATTTTTACTCAGAAGGAACTGAACATGAGACAGAGGAGATGGTTAGAGTTGATAAAAGACTATGACTGTGAAATTTTGTATCACTCGGGTAAAGCCAATGTGGTGGCTGACGCCCTTAGTAGGAAGGAAAGACTCAAGAAGATAATGACATCAGAGGAATTAATTAAGGAATTTGAGAAGATGGAAATTGACGTGAGAATGATCGGTAAGGGAACGAAAGGATTATTTGAGATTAAGCTAGTACCAGAACTGACTGAAAAGATACGAGTATGCCAGGAAAAGAAGATGAGTGAGGAAAAAGGGACATTGACCGGTGAAGAAGTGAGATGCGAGAAGGATGAGAAAGGGATCATGAGGTATGCGTCCCGGATTCGGATTCCGAATGTGCAAGAATTAAAGGACGAGCTATTACGTGAAGGGCAGAGCTCTAGATATTCAATCCACCCAGGAAGTACGAAAATGTACCGTGACCTTAAGGAATATTATTGGTGGCCTAACATGAAGAAAGAAGTAGCAGAGTGGGTCAGCAAGTGGTTGACATGCCAGAGAGTGAAGGCGGAACACCAGCGACCTAGTGGACTGTTACGACCCCTAGAAATTCCGGAATGGAAATGGGAACACATAACCATGGATTTTGTGATGGGCATACCAAGGACAAAGACTAATCACGATGTTATATGGGTTATCATTGATAGACTGACCAAGTCCGCACACTTCCTACCAATCAACGAAAGGTACACCCTAGACAAGTTGGTAGATATTTACTTGAAGGAAATTGTAATAAGACACGGCGTTTCTGTAGCCATAGTGTCAGATAGAGACCCGAGGTTTAATTCCTGATTTTGGAGAAGCTTCCAGGAATGTGTAGGCACCAGACTAAACATGAGTACCGCTTACCACCACGAGACTGATGGACAAAGCGAAAGGACTATCCAGACCCTAGAAGATATGCTACGAGTGTGTGCCATCGATTTCAAAGGAAATTGGGATGATCACTTACCCCTGATCGAATTTTATTACAACAATAGCTATCAAGCTAGCATAGGAATGCCCTCGTATGAAGCTCTTTACGGGAGAAGATGTCGCTCTCCCCTGTGTTGGGATGAAGTTGGAGAACACAAGATATTAGGACCAGAATTAGTCCAGCAGACCAGAGAAATGGCAGAACTCATCAGGAAGAGACTGGTAGCAGCCCAGGATAGACAAAAGAAGTACGCCGACCAGACCAGGAAGGATAGGGAATATGAAGTAGGAGATTCGGTGTTATTGAAGGTATCTCCGTGGAAAGGAGTGATGAGATTTGGAAAGAAAGGGAAGCTGAGTCCCAGATTCATAGGACCCTTTGAAATTTTGAGGAGGATAGGACCTCTAGCTTACGAGCTCGCTTTGCCTCCTAATTTGCAACAAGTACACAACGTGTTCCACGTGTCCATGTTGAGAAAGTACTATGCTGATGCCCGACATGTAATAGAGTACGAGCAGGTAGATTTACAACCAGACATGACCTACATCGAGCAGCCAATTAGGATAATGGACCAGAAAGAACAAGTGCTGAGGAACAAAATGGTGAAGCTAGTTAGGATCTTATGGAGAAATCAAAATGTTGAGGAATCAACTTGGGAACTTGAAGACACAATGTGGAATAGATATCCCCACTTATTTTCTAATTGATTCCGGGAAGGAATCTTTTTAGAGGGGAAGACTGTAATAACCCGAATTTTTTAGACCTTGTAAAATATTTAATGAATAGTAACACTGACAGACGGGAAAAAATTTTGAGCCCACACTATATAGTGCAAGAGAAAATGAGTTTCAGAATTGATATTACGACTATACGCACCAAATGAGTGTATGTAAACGCTATTAGTTTTCGGAGAAAACGAACTTTGAAAAACGACCGTATTTACGACTTATCGAGGATTACGGGAATCACAATATAATTACGAGATTAAAATCCTACGGATTTATATTCAAGTAGGATAAATAAAAATATAAGGAATAAATACGAAAGGAATTACATTGCGAACCATTTACGAGTTAGTATTACGGAGAACGTTAAGTAACCGAGCGAACGCGTAAACGATTAATTAAACATAATGCACAAACTAAACCATGGTAAGGAAGTAACCATGGTTACTTAATCAAATAGTGAGCTAACCATAGGATGGCCAAGCTATCTAGCAAATAGTGTGCTAAGAAGCTAACCTTGTAGTTTAGCTTGTAAGCTAGCAAGCTACAAAGATATGTCCATGGATTTGGCAACAAAGAATAAAACTAGAATGCTATCCTAGGAAGAATAAAATCAAGTTGCAAAGATATCAAGTCACCTTCTAATAAGCAACCTAGAAATCATCCAAGAGAAGCAACCAAGTGCTATAAATACCCCCTCCCCTCACAAAGCATCCATTCGGCAATTTGAAGAAAAAAAGGGAAATGGGAATTCAAAACTCCAAGCTCTAGTTCTTGTAAAATCATCCAATTAATTTCCAAGCCTCCTAGCAACTAAACTAAGTAAGAAAAATCTTTCATCTCTTTTTATCAAGGTCTGATGGGTGGAATAAATTCAAGAAACTCACTAGTGAATAGTGTGAATAGTAACCTCTCTTTGGTTTCTTGATTTTAATGGTGGTTTTAGGTTCTAAAAATCATACCAAGCACTTCCAAGCCTCCACCATCCTCAAGAAAACATCTCAAGCTTTCAAGAAAGGTAAAAATCTTTGGCCTAACTTTATTTAAGTTTCATTTTTAAGATCCATATGTGGTAGTAAACCTAGCTTACTAAATGTTATTGATGAAATCTTGATGATTAAGTTAAGTAGATTTAAGGTTGGTTGTTGTTGCCTCAAGAACATGATGTTCTTGAGAGGAGTTTGTGTGTTGATGATGATATGATGATTGTTGGTGGTTGTGTTGATAGTTAAGGCATAAACGAAACCCCGATCGTAAACGTAACTTCGTTAAAACCAACAAACCGTAACTTTAAGTTTCTGCAGAATGTCCCGAAGTTGTAAACTGTAGATTCTTGAATAATAACCTTTTTTTAGGATAGAAAATGTTATAAAGATCATTTAGGCGCTTGAATCACTTGATTCCGATTTACGGATCAAAAGTTATGATCGTTTTAGTAAAAGTGAATTACGCGACAAAAACTGCTACGTTTTATGAACTTTGAAAATATAAAGCATAGACTTAAAAGTATTCGTAATCATGAAATTTGTACAGAGAGTAACATATTGAGTTTCCTAACTTTCATAAAAATTTCAAGTGAAAATAAAGATTTCTCAATTTTATAAAAATGTCGGAGCCGAGACCGCGCGAGTAGAAACCGTAAGAATCTCTAAACGGAGCCGACAACGATAATGAGAATGAACTCAAGATACTTAGGAAAATGAAGTGACCATAAAGTGATTATGACTTGAAAGAAATGTTAAGGGTAGTATGAGTGGAGAGGATGTATAATGAGTAGAACATGAGTACGAGTTACCGTAAATTAGGACGGAACCTAACGAAATGAAATATGTTTATGGTTATAGATTTTCGAGCGGAACCTAGAGCATCCTCCACCTCGAGATACCCAGGCAAGTTTACAAACCCAACTCCATATTTACTGTTGTGTTGTGAAAGGATTGTTTTACTATCATCGCTTAAATACCATGTTTGCCATGATACGTAGTTGTTGAATTTTCGCATAATATAGTGATGTTGTACGATAAGTATATATCATGAAATGTTATTCCGCTTTTAAGCGTGACATATTATATAAGACCGAGGGTCGGTCGGGATTTAAGATAAAACCCGAATATCATTCCGGAGATATTATAGGACGGGTATAATTCCATACTCATCGTCCATTTGTGAAACATTAAAACACCTCGAACTTTTAAACGATTTCCCAACGAGCATATTCCCTTAACTATATTTTATTGATTCGAATAATAAATATTATATACGTATTACTTTATTATAGTAGTATACTTCAACGTTTATTTATTCAAACCCGATTAATCATTATAGATTATTAATTATGTAAACACAAACTAGTTGAGGAATATTATTTAAATAAATCTTTTAGAGAGTAAACTCATTCGAGGTATGATTAATATCAATTAATATTTAATTAATTATAGACTATTATTTTATTATTATTATTTATTAAAGGATTGTCATTGATTTAAAGATCATAGATCCTAATATAAAACATTCTTTTTGATTTAGAAATATTATTCGAATAATTTCACGGTGAATATTATCCTGACTTATTATATTGAATATAGTTTCGAGAAGAAACTTTTCCCCTTATTAATTATCTGTTGACAACGGTCAACTCACATCCTTAGTACTTCCTCCGAAATTCTCGGAAGTACGTATATACATATATACACACTTATATTTTAAAGAGATAAACTATTTCTATCAAAAAGCAAAACGCTTGGGGAACTTCGATGTGGTTCGAGTTCTCGAGATTGATAGAATTCTTTTAAAGGACAATGGAGGGGTAGACTCTGGTACTATGTATGGTAGATGGGCTACCAAAGGTACCGCAGGCGAAGGTACTCAGTGTACTCAGGAACTTGTGAAGTATGTGCATACCCGAAAATGGGACACGTAGCCCGAATGCGGCCAGGGTGATACCCGAGAGATGACAGTTTCGTCCTTTTACTAGTAGAAAAGGTTACTTCCGTAGTACGACTGATCATCGTATGCGGTGGCTCCAGTGAATGTCAAAATTCTTCCAATTGGAATTGAGATGCAATACCGTAACCCAAGCCTAGGTGCTGGGATTACTACTAAGGTATTCACAGGTTATAAAACCCCTTAAAGAATTATTTTTGTAAGAAGGTGTGTGACACCAAGGAAAAACTATTTTCGAATAAAACATATATATAATATATGATGTTATCATATAGTCATTTTCATACTGTACATTATTATGCTGAGCATTATAGCTCACACTTGTTTTCTTAAATTGACACAACACAACATTGAATCAAGATGCCTGCCATGAGAACCACAGCCAGGAAACGGGTAGGAAATGGCCAACTGTTCCGTAGATTGTTTGGTGCTATACCTCAGGTAGTCAGAATAAGCTGGATTAGTTTTCAGTTGTTTATAGTTCGGCTTATTTATAAGTATGGTTTATGTAAGATAAGAAATAAGAAACTTATATTTGGCCGGCGGACTAACCTTACCTAAAGGTCACTCCCCGGTAAGACTAATTATATTTGGGTTGTAATAAAATTTCTCTAGTAATGATGGTTCGTTTCCAAGACAATAACCAGTAAGTGTGTGTGTTAAGTGTGGGGTCGTGAAGCGTGAGTATTTACATATTGTAGTGTAAGTTGGGCGAGTTTAGATGGAGTGGCTTCCGAGACTCCTGACCCCGGGTTTTGGGGCGCCACAATTATGAGGGATTCAAACAATAAAATGCAACAGAAAACAAAAAATTTTGAATTTCTACCGCAGGATCTATGTATAATGACTGGATAATTATGGAGAATAGGATCATGTACCTTAATAAAGCTTTCCATATGATTGTAATGGAAGTTTTAATCTTAACGAATCACAGCAACCCTCCTCGCGAAGATCTTCTCTCCAAGGTATCCACACAAACGTTCGACCGTCGAACGATCACCGAAGCCGGTACTAGCCGATTTGGTTGCCTCTTCCTCTCTCTCTATCTCTATCTCTCTCTAACCTCTCTAAGATGTAGATCTGTTAGGGTTTTTCTTAAAAAATGTAATATGACTTCTAACCCTAAAAAATATACATCTTAATGTATATATAGGGGAGAGAGGATTAAGGCCTAACCCTAAACCTAATGGGCTTCTGAAAATAACCCATTCAGATTTCGGGTTTTATTTATTACTATTAAATTCTAATTCTAATATAATAAATCAAGTCTCACTTAATTAATTTATTAATTAAATTCAAATTAATAATAATAAAATATTCAAATTCATAATTTAAATAACACTCCGTTTTAAACGTTCTTTGTGTGTGACCCTATAGGTTATTATTACGTTGGAAATAATTTTATTTTCTAATAATAAAATATTAAACAATTAGTGGCATATAGTAGTACATTATTTCTATCCAAGTAATAATAATAATTGGTGATTAGATTAAACCTTCGTGAATAATGTACAATGTAATATAATCCCTTTAGCCTTATATTATAGATCAAACTCGAGGCATGCATTGTGTCATCCTCTGTTAACGTTTAATCCTTGTTTCCTTGATCAATGAGTAAACTATTAAACTAATCAGTATTTGAGCACGGCCATACATTTTATAGTCTTACTCAATCAAGAGGCCAATAATATCACTCCTTTAATAAAGGAGGGCTAAATCCCATCTTGATCATTCATATTTCTCATAAGATTCATAATATACCCAACGTCTACTTTTATTATTACCCGGTCAAGGATAACTTTCAATAATACTAAAGTATATTAATTCTCGTATAGGAATATAATGACTTCAGGTCTAAGGACCCATACATCATTATCACTGTGAGATTAACTTATGACACTATAAACATATAGTATCTCACAACGGGTCAATCCAGCACCATGTATCTAATACATGTGCCTTTGTTTTGACTTTAGTATCACCATACCTATGATCAATGAGATGTGATCATCAATAAATAAACACACTAATCTCAATGTATTTATTATTATCCCCTAACAATTATACTTGACTAGGGACCTTTAGGAATATTAATACTATTCGCATAATCTCAATTCTAAGTCACGTTCTTAGAGGTATATATTTATATATCATATTCCAAGGACATTTATTAATCTAACATTTTATCGCAGAAAATAAAGATATAATAAATTACTAAAGAATAATCCATAGAATCATAAATAATAATCCAAATGTCTCATAACATAAACATAATAGTATTATCTCTAGGGCGCACACATTAACATGACATTGGTTCATGGATTTTGGAAATGGTCCCACAATGTCAATCCCCCACTAAAAGAAAGGACACAGGGCGAGGATCGAGGTCAACTGAGTTGAGGGTTGGTGGCTGACTTTTCCGTGCATTTGGCATGCCCGACATTTCTTGACATATTCTTGGCAGTCTTTGCACATCGTGGGCCAGAATAGTCCCTGTCGCATGATCTTGAATTCTAGGTTTTTACCTCCAAGGTGTTCCCGTAAATGCCTGTGTGAACCTCGATGGGTGTTGTCAATTCCCGACGGAATAGGTTTGTCCCCTCTACACAATAATTTCTTGCCTTAAACATGATGTATCGAGTATCGGCTTTTTATTCTGGTAGCTTGTTATCCAGGATGTATTCCATGAAATGTTTTCGCTAGTCCGTGCAACTCTGAATCTTGTTTATCGACTTTACCTCTATCGAGGGGCATGGAAGCTCCTTGATATATATTGGATCGGGATTTCTAGGAAGTTCTGAAGATGCAAGCTTAAACAACAAGTCATCCCATTGATTCTCATTTTTGTCGACAATCGATCTCTTCCAGTAAGAAAAGTTCTATAGCATTTTTTGAGCTCAAGAAAGGTATAATGCCATCTTATCATTATGTGTGGCGCCCCAAAATCCGGGGTCAGGGAACTAGGAGGCCATGCCATCTTAAATCCTGTTTAACACTTATCTCGTACAACAGTATATAAATACTCACACCTTTATGACCCCACACTTATCAACACACACACATATACAGGATATTGTCTTGGAAATGAACAATTCATTACTAGAGTTTATCAAATCCGCAAAGTGATAGTTATTATAGACCAAAAGTGATTAAGTCTTACCACGGGTGTAACCTTTAATTAAGGTTAGACCGGCAACCATATATATGTTTCTTCAATATTACCTTACATAAGTTATACTTGTAAATAAGCCCGACTAAAAACAACTGAAAACCAATCCAGCTTATACAATCTACCTGAGGTACTGCACTGAACATTTTACGGAACAGCTGGCCATTTTTTGTCTGTTTCCTGGCCATGAGTTTCATGATAGGCATCTTCATTCACTATTGTGTTTTGTCATTTTAAGAAAACAAGTGTGAGCTATAATGCCCAATATAATAAAGTACAGTATGGAAAGGAATTATAAGAAATTGATATATGATTCCGTATATAATATATATGTTTGTTTAAAAATAGTTTTTCTTGGTGATACACACCTCTTTCCAAAAACAATTTTTTGATTGACTTATTAGTCTACAAATACCTTAGTAGTAAACCCAGCACATAGGCATGAGTTACAGTATTGCATCTATATTCCAATTCGAAGAATATAGGAAATTCACCGGAGGCACCACATAGGATGATCAGTCATAATACGGAAATCTGTAACCTTTTCTACTAGTAGAAGGACGACTCCCATACATCCAGTTGTCACCTTTACCGCATTTGGTCATATTATGTGTGGCCCATACATCCAGGCTTTCCACATACTTCACATGTTTATATGTGGCACACCTGTAGTCGATGTCTACCCCTCATACTGGAACTTGAGTTATATCGAAGTTCCTCAAGCGTTTTGCTTGTCGATAGACACAACTCGCCTCATATATGTATATGTGTACTTCCGAAAATTTTCGGAGGAAGTACTAAGATAATGTGAGTTGCCCGGTGTCAACAGATTGGTATTTAAGGGGGTGTTTCCTTTGACATTATAGTCAAAATAATTAATATTTATTGAAATAATATTTTTCAAAGTTCAAATAATACCAAAATAATTTTCTAAAACTCAGAAAATATTTTGAAATAAGATTTATAATTTTTAAACCATATCTCATCATTAAATAAATATTTAATAATCAATTAACATTAATTAAAATAATTATCCTCAAACAATTCTATTTTAAAAGAATATTTAAATAATATTCCCTAACTGATTTATGTTTAAGCAAATAGATTAAATTTTAAGTAAATGTTAAATATTTAAAATTTATAAATAAGTATTTGTCCAAGAATACTTCTTCTTTTAAATGAATATTTAAAATAAGATTCATCTTTTAAATGAATAATATAAGTTGCGGGAACACGATCTTTGGAAATCGTTTTAATAAAAGTCCAAGGTACTTAATGCTTTGCGAGGGGACATCGAGTCCCTTAGAAAAAATAGCTACGGACTTTTAATCATCCAAAAGATCTCCGGGATAATTTCCGGGTTTATACTTTATAAAAGCTGACTGACTCGTGGTCTTACAATTGTACATCACGCTCTACTATAGTGTTAAAATATTCAATGATATATTATCGTAATCTCAATCGTTATTGATACGTAAAAACTCGTATTTTAATAGAACGGCAAACATGGCATTTGTACGAAAACTGTAAAATAATCTTTACAACACAATATAGAATAGGGTTCGTAAACTTGCATGGGTACTTCGAGGTGGTGGGTGCTCTAGGGTCCATCTGGAAATCTATAATCATGAACAATTATCGTTCCGTTAGATTCCATTCATATTTATCATTACTTGTACATACGCTGTGACGGCCTCAACCCCGGGGTCAGGAGTTGACGTCACTAAACATAACAACAGAAACATAAACAACAAGATAATTATTATTATAAACTAACACGACCCCATAACAAGATCTTATCCAGGTTCAATTATGATCCAAGCCACACATTATTACAAACCATTTATTTTAGAAAGTCTGACACACTAACTTATTGAGCAACTCATCAGACCGCACATGGTTTGATACTAACTACCTCTGAGGAGTCGGGTGCTGAAGGGGCTAATACACGATTATGCCAAGTTCTGATTGGTCTTCTAGGCATCCGCGATATATATATAACAGGTTGCAAGGGTGAGCATAATCGCTCAGCAGTACCAATATATGAGTAACAAGATATAAAACAGTAATGTAAACAATTACAGAAACATAACTATAATCAACATGAATTCCAAAATCTGTAGATCATTTCGAACTACAATATATAAAGAAAATCTGAGATATCACTGAATAACGTGCTTTTAACAAAATAAACATATTAGTGTGCTATGTAAGTACCAGAGTCCAATTTTAGCATGCTATTCACATTTATAAACCCCATGTATTAACTACTTATACCCTTACGGGAATCACAAAGCCAAATCAGATACGTAATGGATATGTGAAGACAGCTGATCACGCTATCAACACCAGAAGGCTCTAACTTCCATCCCATATACCTGTTCCGGAACTCAGAGACTAGCTAGGTCTCAGACCTGCTGGACTAATCGGATATGAATTGCGCGCAACCGAATTAGCCTCTTACGCCACCTCAATAGGCCTACTATGGCCCCTATGTATCCAATATCTGATCGTTTTATCTGTTAGTCCCTTAACAATATAGCAATAATTACAGAAGGGGGGTTGAATGGAATTCTTGAACCTTTTTCTTGAAATAAAAATGTTCAACTCGATTATGGATATATTTGTTTTGATTAGCACAATGCGGAATGTAAACTTGAATGAATCAAAACATAAGTAATTAAAAACAAGAGTCTTTAAAAACTTTCTGGTGGATTTAAACAATTCCACCAGAGATATATTTAATATATCGAGAGGACTCTGTGTGCAGAAATGCTCACAGCTGCTTACACAAAATAGAACTGCTAAGAACACAGGAAATGCTAAAGATAGTGCTTACAAAAATTTCTCTGTTGTTATTTCTTAGCTATCTCAGTTATTTTTATATTTGCTACTCTCTTGGTTTATATATTACCAAGATTACAAAGTCAAAAAGTCTGAACAAATATAAAATCTAACAGTCTTGATATTTGCTGCTTTTCGTCCTCTATTACCCAGTTAATGGGCTTCCACAGTGTGTTTGTATCCAACTCAACGGCTGTGTGTCAGCTTTCACTGTTCAACTGATGTTTGAATTCTTGATATGATCATCCGTCGACGTTCAGATCATCCGTCGATGACTTGATTGATCATCCGTCGACTGCTATGTTAAACATCCGTTGATAGTCATTTGATCATCCGTCGAAGCTTTGTTAATCATCCGTTGGTAGCTATTTTGGCACTTGACTTCATTTCACTTATACAGAATTACAAGACATTGCTTATGTACAGTTAATCAACCTATTCTGCATATCTAGTTAAAGTCAACATGACTTATATGCTACTTCAGATTCTATACAAAGGTGCATACAATACTGCGCTACAAACTTATTATTACATAAGCTACTCACTCGATGGATAATAAGTTAATCATCCGTCGGGACTATAATGAGTTATCCGTCGGGACTATAATTCTTATCCGTCGAGTGCTACTTTATTTCACTAAGTAAAATCTACTTAGATGTTTTGTTTAGGTCATCATCAAGTACACAACATATTCACAACATTATCCAGTTTTCAAAACACTTGTACCTATCTCATTTCAAAACCATTCATTTTAACAGGATATGCAAAACTAGTTTATAAATCATTTTCATTCGAGATATGTAGCCTTTTTGAAGTTACTTCTCCCCAAACAAGTTTAAAACAGTGATTTAGAGCTATAGGGGATATGTAACTTAAAATGTTTCTGTTCTTTTACGAGAATAAAACAATAGTCTATTCATACGTACTAAACCATAAAAGAATGGTCAGGGTACTTTCCTTGCTACACTTTTGGAAACCCTAAGTAGCTTTTGCGCTTACTTCGGTCCTTGCGAAACTCGACTGGGATCTACAATAACAGAATACCCTAATCAGGTATACCGACATGTTTGATATCCTTGAATCCTAATAACCCAATTCGATAACCCGACTCATATAATAATTATACACATAATCACATAATCCGTATTCAAATAAGGGTAATACGTTTCATATTAGGTAGTATGTTTCTCGTATTTAAAATAAATTTTTAGAAAATTTTTGGCAGCAACTTTTGTGTTTATAAACCTACCCGTCGATCACAATCGACGCCCAAATTTCACAACAATTCATAATCCATAACTTGCAATACAAATTTCAAATTCCAAAATCATTTACATATAAAACCAGTCATACAAATTATTTTATTTATTTATAGAATTTATGACTCATATATCACTCATCACGGTCCACCGTCGACTCACCGCAGTTCATCATCGACGGTGGCAAAATTTTGCGGGTGCCCGATTAATCTTCGGGTTTCCAACGCAAAACCTTACCGATTATTTTAAAATCATTCCGCACAAATAATTTATTTTCACGAATGTAGTCAATAAAATTCCGGTATAAAATTATAACAAGAATTAGTATATTAATTCCCAAGTTATAATCTGCAAAACCAACAGAGCAAGAACTAAGAACACAGCCACACGCATGCGCGGAGCGTGCAGTAGCAACACAACACACGCATGTCGCCTCACCAGATGAAGCCGGTGGCAACTGGAAAATAAAAGGCAGCAACCAAACCACAACCTAAAAAACATCAGTTACTATACACAAATACACAATCATATGCATATATATTAACCAACAAGACAGAACCGAAAGGATACCGGAAAACGAACCAGAAAACAAGCCGGAAGAACAGAACCGCGGCGACCGAACCACCGGGAACCAGAGAAGAACAGAAAAAGGAAGAGAAAGAGATGAGATTTGAGAGAGAATCGAGATTACAGGAGTAGAGAACAGGGAAGGGATCGAAGAGAGATAAAGGGGATGATGCTTATCAAAGAAAAAGGGAAAGGCAGCACACAGTTAACCACACGACACGTGTCCAATTTTATTAGATACGTGTCATTTATTTCTTAAATAAATATTAATCAAAACATTGCCAAAATAATCTTAAAATGTTATAAATATCCCGAACTTCATAAAACATAAATTTCAAAATTTTAAAACAAATTTTGGAGCACAATAAATATCCGCATTTAGCGTTTAGATGAAACAACGCGCAGGTGAAATTAATCTCAAAAATTTCTAAAATAATTTTAAAATTCTCAGAATATTAAAAACTTCATAAAATATGAGTTTCGTGATTTTTTTGAAGAATTCTGGAATTATATCTAGATTTTACAAATAATTACAATCAGAAAATCATTTAAAGATAAATAATTAACGAAATATTGATTTCTGAATTTTATAAAATCCCAAAAGTAATTATTGAAATTATAAAATCATAAAACCCATTTTAGAGACCATTCGAATATTTATGAAAATAAAACTGCAATAAAATCACTTTTAAAAGCGAAACGAAACAATATAACTCAATAATAAATTACACAATTCCAACCTATTCACAATAAATCACAGATAATAATAAAAACAACACACCGCTGTTAAACCAATACACATATTATATTTAATTAATTATTCAATAATTATAATAATACAAATATACGAGTCGTTATATCCTTCCCGCTTAACAATATTTATCCCCAGAATATGACTTAACTAAACAAATGAGGATATTTATCAAGCATGTCTGACTCTAACTCCCAAGTAGACTCTTCTACTCGAGGATTTCTCCAAAGGACTTTCACTATGGGGATTGACTTATTTCTAAGGACTCGCTCAATCTGGTCTAATATTTAGATTGGCTGTTCCACATAGGACAAATCTGGATGAAGCTCAATTGGTTCGTACTCTATAACTTGATTCGAATCAGGAACATAGGGCTTCAACATGGATACGTGGACCATATTACGGATATGCTGCAACTGCGGCGGCAACGCTACCTCGTAGGCAACTTTCCCTATGCTCTTCAAAACCTCAGATGGTCCTATAAATCTGGGGCTAAGCTTATCTTTTTGACCAAATCGCACTAATCCTTTCCAAGGTGATACCTTGAGTAATACCAGTGACCCTACTTCAAAATTCATATCTTTTTGATGCAAATCTGCATTCTTTCTCTGCCTATCCTGGGAGCTTTTAACCTTTTTCGAATCAATGCCATTGCATCTCTGGTCTGCTAAACCAACTCAGGGCCTAACACTTTTTTCTCTCCTACTTCATCCCAATACAATGGTGATCTACACTTACGTCGATACAAAGCTTCGTAAGGTGGAATTCCAATCCTTGCATGATAGCTGTTGTTGTACGAGAATTTAATCAAAGGTAAGTGTTCGTCCCAATTTCCTTTAAAATCTAAAACACAAACTCTTTTTCCGTCCGTCTGAGGATGATAGGAGGTGCTCATATTCAACTTGGTTCCTAAATATTCTTGGAACTTGGTCCAAAATCTTGAAGTGAACCTCGGGTATCGATCTAACACAATGGACATATGTACACCATGCTTGGTTACTATCTCATCCAGATACAACTTAACTAGCATTTCCAAAGAATACCTTTCGTTAATAGTGAGGAAATATGCTGAATTTATCAATCATTCAATGATTACACAATTAGCGTCGTGGTTAGCTCTCGTTCTTGGTAATCCCACCATAAAATCGATCGCAATCTCTTCCCACTTCCACTGGGGAATCTCCAAAGGTTGTAACAATCCACTTGGTCGATGATGTTCTGCTTTTACCGTCTGATATATGTGACACTTTCTAACACAATTGGCAATATCCTTCTTCATTCCTGGCCAACAGAAGTTTTTCTTCAAATCTTGGTACATCTTAGTGCTACCAGGATGGATAGAAAATCAAGAGTTGTGCGCTTCATGTAGCACTTCATTCTTCAGTTTTGTCACATTGGGAATCCAAATTCTGGAAGATAATCTAAACAAACCTTGGTTATCCCTTTGGGTACATAATTCTTCACCTGTCAGAGTGTCCAACTCTTGTTCCATAACTCCCTCCTGACATCTTTTGATCTTTTCCATCAGTGTCGGTTGGAAGGTAATCTTGTATAGTTGCTCCTTACTTTCTCTTAGTACTCGAACCTTAATCTCCATCTTTTCTAAGTCTCGTGCTAACTATTCTGCAATCTAAACCATATTTAGCTTCTCCTTTCGGCTCAAGGCATCAGCCACCACATTGACCTTGCCTGGATGATAGTTAATGGAACTGTCGTAATCTTTGATTAACTCTAGCCATCTTCTATGTCTCATATTTAATCCTTCTGAGTGAATATATACTTAAGGCTCTTGTGATCCGTGTAAATATCATACTTTTCTCCACAATTTTAAAGAAAAAACTATAGCTGCTAACTCCAGATCATGGACTGGATACTTCTGCTCATGAGGCTTTAGTTGTTTGGAGGCATAGGCGATAACTTTATTGTGTTACATCAATACACAACCTAAACCTTTCAAAGAAGCGTCGCTATAATCACAAAGTTTCCCGTCTCATTTGGCAATGCTAGTACTGGAGCTGTCACTAACCTCCTTTTCAATTCTTGGAAGCTTTCTTCACACTTCTCTGTCCAAATGAATTTCTCATTCTTCCTTGTTAACTTGTTTAATGGAGATGCAATCTTAGAAAAATATTTTACAAACCTTCGGTAATATCTTGCTAATCCAAGAAAACTTCTTATTTCTGTCGGAGTCTTCGATTGCTCCCACTTGGATTCAGCTTCAATCTTTACAGGGTCTACCTTGATATCTTCCTTACTTATCACATGTCCAAGAAACTGTACTTCCGACAACCAAAAGTCACACTTGGAAAATTCACCTACGGTTGCTTTTCTCTTAACCTTTAAAGGGAAATCCGTAGATGCGTTGCGTGATCATCTGGAGTCTTTAAATATATGAGAATGTCATCAATAAATACAATAAAAAACTCATCCAAATACTCCTTATACACCCGGTTCATTAAATCCATAAAAGCCGCTGGCCCATTGGTCAATCCAAATGACATCACTAAGAACTCATAGTAGCCATACCTTGTTCTAAATGCAGTCTTGGGAATATCTTTAGGTTTTATCTTCAGTTGGTGGTAGCCAGACCTTAAATCAATCTTTGAAAAACAACATGCTCCTTTCAACTGGTCAAATAAATCATCAATCCTCGGCAAATGATACTTGTTCTTTATCGTCAACTTGTTCAAATCTCTAAAGTCAATGCATAACCTCATACTTCCATCCTTCTTCTTTACGAATAATACTGGAGCACCCCACGGAGAAATACTAGGTCAGATAACTCCCTTATCTAATAGTTCCTGAAGTTGCTTCGCCAATTCCTTCATTTCCACTGGAGCTATTCAATATAGAGCTTTGGAAACTGGTTTGGCTCCTGGTATCAAATCAATGGAGAACTCTATCTCTCGATCAGGTGGTAATCCTGACAATTCTTCTGGAAAGACGTCGGGAAATTCTCTTACTATGTGGATCTCGTCTAAGGTAGGGGTCTCTTTCTTCGTATCCACCACATGAGCCAAATATGCTTCACACCCTTGTCACAATAATTTCTTTACTTGCAGTACTGAAAGAAACTTCGTATCCATCCTCTGCCCTTGGTAGCTGATCCTTTTATTATCTGTGATATACATAACAACTCTCTTTTTCTTGCAGTCAATATTTGCCTTATACAGGGATAACCAATCCATGCCTAGGATAACGTCGAATTCTCCTAACTCAAAAGGTATTAGGTCGGCAGGAAAAGTATGTCCTGAAATCTCTATGGAACACTTAAGACATAATTGACTTACGGGTACTTTATCTCTATAAGCCACCTCTATGGTCAAAGGTTCATTTAGGTCTTCCAACATTATTTGCATTTTATTCACACAATTTATGGATATAAAAAATTTAGACGCTCCCGAATCAAATAAAATATTAACAGGTACGGAATTAAGAGAAAGCGTACCTACAACTATATCAGAATCATGAGCTGGAGATTTCTTAATCATCTTAAAGGTTCTAGCTCTGGCGGTACTTGTTGCTGCTCCTTGGGACACACTTCGTACTATACTGCCTAGGGTAACTGATCTAAAATTCCTGGCAATATGCCCCACTTTGCCGCAACTAAAACAGGTTACTCCTTGGGTCTCGGATTTGCACTCGATGGAATAATGACCCTTCTGGCCACACTTGAAACAATTGACATTTTCCTTGCACTAACCACTGTGCTTTTTTATGTATGTCTTACAGTTGATCACTGGCTTGTTGAACTTTGTTGGGGTAGAACTGAATGAAGTGGTACTGGGCCTAGCCAAGGGGAAATTCTATCTTCTTAACTTCCTATCCTTATTCTTTCCAAACCGACGCTGAAACTTCTGACTCACTCCTCCTGGTTTTGACCTAGCAGGTCCACCTTCAAGCTTCATTTTCTTCTCACCCTGCTCCTTAGCAGCTAACCTCTAGTCACTTTCTATCACTAAGGCAGCCTGAACTACCGAAGTATACATCTTGAGTTGTAAGGCTAAAACTCCACTTCTAATCTCTGGCTTCAACCCTTGTTGAAACCGCTTCGCTCGCTGAGCTTCCGAACTCACATACTCTGGTGCTATACGAGCCAACTTCGTGAACTTGGCTTCATACTCTGTAACACTCATGTCTCCTTGCTTTAACTCTAGAAACTCCATCTGGCTCTGGAGACAATCTGAAAAATATTTTCCAAGAATAGTTCTGTAAATCGGGTCCATGGAATATGACCTTCTCCTTCTAATGCTCGCGTAGAATCCCACCAATAGTTTGAATCATTCTTCAAAAAGTAACTAGCATAATCTATCTTTAAATCCTCACTCACCTTGGTGAGTGCAAAAGCCTTCTCCATTTCCTTCAACCAGATCCTGGAAGCAACAGGATCTACTTCACCTTTAAATTCCGGGGGCTTCACATCCTGGAAAGACTTGAAACTAACAACTTGGTTTGTCCTCATCATCTCATGTTGCTGTTGGATTTGCAGTTGCTGCTGTTGGATTTGCTGTTGTTGTTGTTGTATGAGCGGTTGTTGTTATTGTTGTTGCTGAAATTATTGTTATTGCTGCTGGAATTGTTGTTGCTGTTGGGCCAGCTGAGTAGACTGCTGACGCAATAAATCTATCAATTCACTCATGGAGGGATCCCCAGCAGATCCATTATTGGGTTGAGAATTCTTCTTTAGTGGCATTCTCCTAAAACATAACAGTCATATATAAGAAAATGGATTGCTCTAAGAAGTTTATACATATGTATCAGGAGAGTGTTGCCACTAAGATAATATCCTCATCCTCAGTTAATTGGATCCATCCATCCTGAGTGAATGATCATACTTTGAAGATACCAGCAACAGAAGCAACAATAATAGTAACAACAATAATAACAACGCACAAGTATATATATGAAAACTGAACAACATAATAAAGTAGCTACTATATAACAACCAACAGAATCCAACTAATACAATGGAATTCCAGCTAAAAAGAAACCATCCGAGTACACAACAAAACTGGCTGTTATAGCAGCCTCCAACTACTAAAAACTACAACAACAGAATATACATATATAAAGAAAATAACTACAGAACTCCTATAAGCCAATTATGAGCTCTATATCTCACTTCTGCATCCCTGATCTAACTGCTGCCACTGCCATCGATAGAACCTAACTCGAACACCAACCAGTTCACCAGGTCCTTATACTGAATGGCCCTGAACTCTGAGCTAATAAAAGGGTCAATATCCCTAGCTCTCTCAATAGCTATCTGAGTTAAAGATCTAACTCGGGCCTGCACATCCGGTGAAGGGGCAGGGATGCCCTGAAAGGTCCAACTGGTATCTGGTCAAGATGCGCAGCCAGCTCCGAGCTCTGCTCTCTAATGAAAGACCTATTCACCGCTCGGTAAACATGGTAGGGAATCAGGTGAGAGGTACCGGTAGGGGCAGGGGGAGGAACCGGAGGTCTCGAGGAGGAAGAACTGGGACTACAACCAGGAGGAAAATCCCTAACAGCAAACACTGACCTATGTACCCAGCGAGGATGGACACTAGGTCCATGAATATCCCTCGGTACAAATGGAGGAACTAGTGGGGGAGAAAAATAAGTCTCCTCAGCTATAGCGTCCATGGTCCTCTTGGATTCGGAACTGTCCAAGTCTGATGGTTTCTCCCGAGATGGAGAACTAGAGATCACTATAGGTCACTTCCAACATGACATATATACAGGAAAGACACAACAAGGTCAAGACAATTCTATCAAAACATCAATAGATTCCAGGGTAACGCCGTCGGAACCCTAGACTGGCTTAAAGGTTTGCTCCTCTATATGAGTTGATGACTCACACCTTAGGACACAGTTTCTATACCTTTTTGACCCAATCCCTAACCTGAATCAGGGACTTGAACCTGTAGCTCTGATACCAACTGTGACGGCCTCAACCCCGGGGTCAGGAGTTAACGTCACTAAACACGACAAAAGAAACATAAACAATAAGATAATTATTATTATAAACTAACACCACCCCATACCTAGATCCTATCCAGGTTCAATTATGATCCAAGCCATACATTATTACAAACCATTTATTTTAAAAAGTCTGACACACTAACTTATTCAGCAACTCATCAGACCGCACATGGTCTGATACTAACTACCTCTGAGGAGCTGGGTCCTGAAGGGGCTGAGACACGGTTCTGCCAATGTCTGACTGGTCTTCTAGGCATCTGCGATATATATATATATATATATCACAGGTTGCAAGGGTGAGCATAATCATTCAACAGTACCAACATATGAATAACAAGATAAAAAATAGTAACGTAAACAATTATAGGAACAAAACTATAATCAACATGAAACCCGAAATCTGTAGATCAATTCGAACATAGTATATAAAGAAATGTTGAGATAAATGGATATCACTGAATAGCATGCTTTTAACAAAACAAACGTAGTGGTGTGCTATGTAAGTACCAGAATCCAATTTTAGCATGATATTTACATTTATAAACCCTATATATCAACTACTTATACCCTTACGGGAATCACAAATCCAAATCTGATACGTAACGGATATGTGAAGATAGCTGATCAGGCTATCAACACTAGATGGCTCTACCTGCCATCCCATATACCTATTTCGGAACTTAGAGACTAGGTAGGTCTTTGACCTACTAGACTAATCAGTTATGAATTACGCGCAACCGAATTAGCCTCTTACGCCACCTCAATAAGCCTACTCTGGCCCCTATGTATCCCATATATGATCATTTTATCCAGTTTTCAAAACACTTGTACCTATTTCATTTCAAAACCATTCATTTTAACACCACACGTAAAACTAGTTCACAAATCATTTTCATTCGAGATAGGTACCCTTTTCGAAGTTACTTCTCCCCAAACAGGTTTAAATCAGTGATTTATAACTACAGGGGATACGTAACTTAAAACATTTATGTTCCTATACGAGAATGAAACAGTAGTCTATTCATACGTACTGAACCATAAAATAATGGGCAGGGTACTTGCCTTGCAATGCTTTTGGAAACCCTAAGTAGCCTAATAATGGGCGGCGAAATTTTGCGGGTGCCCGATTAATCTTCAGGTTTCCAACGCAAAACCCCACAGATTAATTTAAAATCATTCTGTACAAATAATTCATTTTCACGAAGGCAGTCAATAAAATTCATGCATAAAATTATAACAAGAATTAATATAATAATTCCCAAGTTATAATCTACAAAACCAATAGAACAAGAACCAAGAACACAACCACACGCATGCGCGGCGCGTGCAGCAGCAACGCAACATACGCGGCCCGCCTCACCGGACGAAGCCGGCTGTAACCGGAAAAAAGAAGGAAGCAACCAAACCACAACCCAACATACATCTATTACTATACACACATACATAATCATATGCATATATATTAACCAACAAGTACGCGGGTCGCCTCACCGGACGAAGCCGGTTGCAACCGGAAAACAGAAGGCAGCAACCAAACCACAACCCAACAGACATCAATTACTATACACACATACATAATCATATGCATATATATTAACCAACAAGACAGAACCGAAAGGATACCGAAGAACGAACTGGAAAACAAGCCGGAGAACAGGGAAGAGATCGAAGAGAGACAAAGGGGATGATGTTTATCAAAGAAAAAGGGAAAGGCAACACATAGTTAACCACACGACACGTGTCCAATTTTATTGGATACGTGTCATTGTATTTTTATTTCGACTGACTGCAAGCCCTTCACGCCATTTTAATCTATTTATAATGGTATAATTCGTAAATAAATATTAATCAAAATATTGCCAAAATATTCTTAAAATGTTACAAATATCCCAAACTTGATAAAACATAAATTTCGAAATTTTAAAATAAATTTTGGAGCGCAATAAATATCCGCAGTTAGCATTTAGATGAAACAACGCGCGGGAGAAATTAATCCCAAAAATTTCCAAAATAATTTTAAAATTCTCAGAATATTAAAAATATCATAAAATATGGGTTTCATGATGTTTTTTAAGAATTCTGGAATTAAATATGGATTTTACAAATAATTACAAGCATAAAATCATTTAAACATAAATAATTAATGAAATATTGATTTTTCAATTTTATAAAATACCAAAAGTATTTATTGAAATTATAAAATCGTAAAACCCATTTTAAAGACCATCCAAATATTTATGAAAATAAAACTACAATAAAATTACTTTTAAAAGAGAAACGAAATAATATAACTCAATAATAAATTACACAATTCCAACCTATTCACCAATAAATCACGGATAATTATTAAAAACAACATACCGCTGCCAAAACCAATAAACATATTTTATTTAATTAATTATTCAATAATTACATCATTACAATAATACAAATATACGAGTCGTTATATACGCAATACCTACTATTCATTTACGCGATTCACTTTACTCTCATTATTTCAATAAGTACAAGTACTTTTAATATTCGCTTTCTTTTCATAATCCCTTACGTCTGTTAATGTCGTTTACATTTCGTCCCACGGCTCCAATCGCAATTCTTAAGGATTTCTATTCGCGCGCTCTAGGCTCCGACATTTTTATAAAACTGAAAAATCAAATTTTCACTTGAAATTTTTATGACAGTTAATAAACTCCATTTCTTACTCTCTTTATACACTTCATGATTTTTGAAATTTTTTAAGTCGATCATTTCTATTTCCAAAGTCCGTAATTTGTAGCAGTTTTTATGGTGTAAATCATTTTCACTAAAACGGACCTAACTTTTGAACCGAAAATCGAAATCAAGAGATTCAAGTGCCTAAACGATCCTTACAATACGATCTATCATTTTCAAGTCTTAATTTTTAAGAAATCATAGTTTATACATTTTGTACGTCTGCAGAAAATTTAAGGTTACGATTCGCTCGTTTTAACGACGTTACGCTCGCGACTCGGATTTCGTTTTCGCTCTAATTCATTAATCAACAATCAACCATCACCATAACATAATTTTAACAATTACTCCTCTCATGAACATTAAGTTATTGAGGCCATATAACTAAATAATTAATCATCAAGAAAACAACATTTCAACCATTAAAACTAGGCTTATAACTAAGATCCATAATCTTCTTGAAACTTAAACCTTAAAAAAAAGTTTGGATAAAGATTTATAAGTTTATTGAAATCTTTGAAGGTTTTCTTCTTGATGGATGAATCTTGGGGAGTCTTGGGTGTGCTTAAGGTTCCTAAATCTTCCCATGAAAATCAAGAAATCTCGAAATGTTACTATTTGGCACTATTTATCATCACTTTTATAGAATTATTCAACCATAAAAACCTTAATAAAATGATTTCAAAAATTTATCTTACCTTAGTTTGATATGTAGGAAGCCTAGGAATTAATTGGAGGATTTTTCCATGGCTAGAAGTTGAAGTTTGCAATTTGGTTTCTTCCTTTTCTTGCCAGGGCCGAATCGAAGCTTCATGAGAGAGAGAGAGGAGAAATTTTTGTGTTGCTTGGCTTGATTCTTGAATAAGTGATTGGTTATGTGTGTATATCATCCTATATATGCATATCTTTAGTACATATCTTCTAGCTTAGTTAATTTTTAAAGCTAGATTGTTAGCTTAGATACTTCCATTACTATTCATGTTACAATTTGCTAGCTAGGTTACTATGCTCATTAGATTGGTTACTATTTGGTTGCTAATCTTTGGTTACATTCCTACTAAATATTTTTCATGGTTTTCATGGATTGAAGCATTTTATTTATTCGCTTGCGTATTCACTTGGTCGCTTATCCATTTTCGCAATAAATTTTCGTAAGCAATTCACGGGGTAAATCCTTTCTTATACGCCCTTTACACTTTGAAGCCTTGTACTTGGGTTTTAATTTGGAGGATTTTAGATTCGTGATTGCATTGTGATTCTCATTTTTTTTATGGTTCGTAGATACGGTCGTTTTACAAAGTTTGTTTTCTTCGAAAACTAATGGTACTTACATACACTCATTTGGTACGTATAATCATGTATCAAACCGGAAACAAAATTTCTCATGCATAACATAGTGTGGGTTTAAAAGTTTTCCCCTATTTTCAGGGTTACTATTCATCAAACTTTTTACAAGGTCTCAAAAATTTGAGTTATTACAGTCTTCCCCTCTAAAAAGGATTCCGTCCCGGAATTAAATAAAAATAGGTGGAGATATCATTCCTTCATCGCGACCTCTAGTTCATATGTTGACTCTTCAACATTCTAGTTTCTCCACAAGATTCTGATAAGCTTGACAGTCTTGTTCCTTAGCACTTGTTCCTTCTGGTCCATTACTCTTACTGGTTGCTCAACGTAAGTCAGGTGTAGTTGTAAGTCTACTTGTTCATACTCTATCACATGTCACGCATCAGCAGGGTACTTCCTTAGCATTGACACATGGAACACATTATGCACTTATTGCAGGTTAGGAGGCAATGCGAGCTCATAAACTAGAGGTCATATCCTCCTCAAGATCTCAAAGGGTCCTATGAATCTAGGACTCAGTTTCCCTTTCTTATCAAATCTCATCACTCCTTTCCACGAAGATACCTTCAATAACACCGAATCTCCCACTTTATACTCTCTATCTTTCCTGGTCTGGATAGCCTACTTCTTCTGTCTGTCACCATTTCTTGGGTCTGCTATTGAGTGGCATTTATGACACTTTATAACGCTCCGTAAAGCTTTGAATTGGTGTTTTGTACTCGATTTGTTAGTATTTTTAACGTGTTTTTGTAGTGTTTTTGAATTTTAGGCATATATCAGGAATACAGGTGAATTAGCATTATTTTGATGCTAATATGGTGTTAGGATGATGTCCAGAATAAAAGCTTGTGAAAAGACCAACTCAAATCAGTAAGAAAAGAAGAAGTCAGAAAATTCTATAGAGAGTCAGCGCACCCGCGCTGTGATAGCGCGCGGCCGCGCCCAAAGAGCAGAAACTCAGCGCGCCCCCGCTGGTCAAGCGCGCGGCCGTGCCAGGTCGAAGATAAAAGAATTCTATTTCTATTTTGATTTTGATCCAGAAGACTTCTACTCTGCATGGGCTGCTATATATGAATAACTTAAGGTCTTTTTTCATAACAAGACATACCAGAGCTTAAGGAGAAGGCATAAGAAGACCTAGAGCACAATTCAACCAAGGAGAAGAGGATCTAGTTTATACTTGTGATTCTTCATTTTAAGTTGTAACTTTGGATGCTAGTTTTCTTATTCGTGAACCTATACTCTTGTTTTGTATTTGATTTATTATTTATTCAGTATAAAGACTACATTTATTAAACCATGCTTTCATCGGAACCCACGCTGATGATGAGTCCGATTATGGGCTAATCGTTATCATGGCGTTCTAGCAGATTTATTTATGTATTTCTTTAGTTAAATTGTTTCGATACCTTAGTGTGTGATGATTGTATGATAACCTAGTATTGGTTGTGCTTATTTGTCTTATGAGCGTCGTGAACTTATAAGATAGCGTGTAATCTTTAATGAAGCGAAAGTGAATTTATGGGTTTAGAACTTGCCATGCTAGCATAGGTTCATGTATTTGATATGTATGATTCGTAGGTAATTTTAACCATCTTACTTGCCCTATGTAATCACGATAGATATCTTGGCATTAAACCATTATGTTGTCAAATTTTATAGACATATAGGGTCTCAATATAATTGGTGTCTATTCAGCTTCTATCTCTTTTGTGGATGTCTGGTAGTATGGAATTCGTACAACGAAAGTTGGCATTTATCAGTTTTGTGTTATCCGATTAGTGTCATCACCATTACATGCTAAGGTTAAGAATGAAAAGGCTATTGCATGAAGTATTTAATAAAGTTAGAATCCCATGTTTGTGTCATATATTATTCAACTCTCTTTACTCTCTTAGTTAATGTTCTTTAGTATAATCTCTTAGTTAATCTTAGTTATAAACAATCTCAATTTATTATTCGTCTTAGTATTGGATAATAACCATACCGGTGTTGCATAAGTACATTGATTGAAATTAACCTAAACCAATCCATATGGGAATGAACTAGAATTTATTCTATATTAGTTGTGAACGCGTATACTTGCGTGAATATTAGCGCGTGTTTCATCCCTAACAAGTTTTTGGCGTCGTTGCCGGGGATATCGGTGTTAATTTTTAGTTTATGTGTTTTTCATCATTGGTCGTTAAAGTTCAGTGACTCGGACATTGTTACTTACTAATTCCTTGTCATGTTTTAGGTACTCTAGCGAGCGTGTATGCATACGCGTTATCGGTCTCGTAAGAGAACACTGGATCAAGCTGAGGAAGAAGTTTTAGTCGAGGAGAAAGTAGAAGAAGAGATCTTAGTTAAGAAAGAAGAAGAAGTTCTTATTGTAATGGGAGAACCAGAGGCAAATCTAAAGGTTTTGATGGACTACTCTCAACCGAAGATCAATGATATTCAGTCTAGCATTGTTCGACCAGCCATCTCAGCTAACACCTTTGAGATCAAGTCGAGCACGATTCAGATGATACATAACTCAGTTCAGTTTGGAGGTTCTCCGACAGAAGACCCCAACATGCATATCAGAGATTTCATCGAGATCTGTGACACTTTCAAGTTCAATGGAGTTTCTGAAGATGCCATTAAGTTGAGGCTTTTTCCATTCTCTCTGCGGGATAAAGCTAAGTGCTAGTTACATTCTCTACCACCAGGGTCTATCACCAAACGGGAGGATCTTACTCAAAAGTTCTTAACTAAATTCTTCCCTATGGCGAAGACTGCTGTAATCAGAAACACACTTACTCAATTTGCTCAGCAATCTGGAGAATCTTTATGTGAGGCTTGTGATCGCTACAAGGAGATAATTAGAAAGTGTCCTCATCATGGGATGCCTGACTGGATGATCATTAATTGTTTCTATAATAGATTGGGTGTTACTTCGTGAGAAACTTTTGTGACAACCTCAATCTCGGGGTTATGAAATTAGGACTCACACACCATTAAACTAATAATATCAACAGATATATTATACTCCGATTAACTACTAACAGGATCTATACAGGATTAAGTTTGAGACAAGATTGCAACTACCAACCAAAATAAATATATTACAACCTAAAATATTAATGAATTCAATTTCATTCGATTCCTAAATGGAACCGACAGATAACCCATTGTATCTGAACCAACTTAAAAAATCCTTCCATCTACTACGCATGTGCACACTCACTGCTACCTGCTCTGTCATCTGGAAACCTATGACACAGTAGAGACTGCCAGGAATGCTCATGCGAGCTGAACGCCTAAGTCTGGACATATTCTTTCTTAACTGCCATGGTTAAAGCAAAACAAATATAAATGAGCACAAAAGCTCAACAAGTAACTACATAGCAGTTTTATAAAGCAATAATAATAACAATAGCAAAATCTGAGGCATTCTACTTTTAAATCTCTAGGTGGCAGATTTCTATCTTTGGCTATACAAAGGTTATGAAGAAAGGTTTGGGATTTCAAGAATCAAGGATCAAGATAGGGTGAAAGCCGACATTCATCGCAATTCAGTAGCAGAAATCATATCAGAAAAGCATAATAATATCATGGAACAAGATATATGGTATCATGGCATCATTATTCAAATCAAAACTTTTTAACCAAATCACTACTCGAAATCATTTTATGACGCTACGGATTACAACCGTTGATCAACCACGAAGTAATCCCGAACCTCGCTGGGTTCTAAATAATATTGGTGGGATCCCGAGGCAGCTTTTAAGCCTCAAATAATAAGTGTAGAAAGGATATGCGTCTTAGTCCATATCCACTATTCTCAAGAAAAATTTTTGCCTCTTTGGCAATTCTCAAGAAAACATTTTTCCCCTTAGGCAATTCAACTTTAAAAACTTTGCATTTTTATAAGAATTGATGCCAGAAAGAATAACCTTTTAAAAGTTCTTAAGGCATGAAAGAATCATATCAATCTTTAAGGGATTCCAAACAATAAGACTAAGATCAACAATCAGAGGATTAGGATTATGAGATTCTTATCAAAAGAAGAACTATCCTCATACTAGAGGTGTCGTCAAGGATGAATATAAATGATTGAACAACTAAGGAAGAAGTATTGAAAAAGAGTTATAACGATAATCAACAAAGGTAGGGGTGTCTGATATCAAGTGTAGTACAGGGCGTACATCCAATTACAAAGTTTGGGTATGGAAATAAAGGATAGTTATCAAATAAAAGTAGTTCAAGGAATTAGAATTATAAGAAATGGTCAATATAGGGAATTATTGAAGCAATACTAGAAATAAAGTTCGAGGTATTCAAGAGAATTAATCATCAAGACAAAGGTATTCAAGTTAATGAAGAATTCAGGTTACTCAAGACATTTCGCAAGGGAATTCAAAAAGGTTCTCTTAGGGTTATGAGATCATAGGGTGACAAAGGAAATATGCAATGTAATCGGGTATGAATCAATCAAGTGGTTGTAAATGGTCGAACAAGATTCAATAACAAGTTATCACAAGAATCAATATTAGGGTTTCTCATAAATCAATAATAGGTTTATCACAAGTATAAAAAATCACTACTTTATCATGGCATTAACAATATCAATTCATAAGACAAGGCAGAGTTACTTGCCTTAAATCGTTTTCCTGCTTTACGGAAATTGAAACTGAACTACTGAAGCTGAACTACCGCCACCTAAGTTTCCTTTCCCTTTTCAAACCTGAATGCCTCCACCATTTGAATCTACAATCCTTAATGCCTCCGCTATCTGAATCTTTTTAATAGAAAAAGTCAAACCTATCTCCAAAATAAACCAAGAAAATCACATAACTTATGTATTATACTCTCTTTTAAGGTCATACACTAAGAAATTGTATTTTCTTAGATATAACCAAGAGATGTTGATGCAAAAACTTCCTTAAACGCTTACATGCAATGAGTATATGGATAGAGAATTAAAAAGGATGAAGATAAATGGCAAGATCTTTGAATTCTAAGTAGGATTTGATGTTGCATGTAGAGGAGAGAGAGAGAGAGAGAAAGAGAGCTCGAATGAGAGAGAGAAGAAGAAGAAGAAAGGGAGAGAGAACCGGGAGAGAAGAAGGAGAAAAGAGAGATGGGAGAAATGAAATGAATGAAGTGATGATGTAAGTAACAAGCTTTTATCTCATCTTTTTATTCTCAAAAGTTAATGGAATTGTGAAATTACCAACCTACCCTTCTCTCACTACTAGCACAAAAATGCATGCAAGGATGATATGGTCATTTGGCTAAGTTAAAATGAGATAGTGCGGTGGTTAATGACACAACTACCCTTCTGTTATATTGTGAGTGGAAATGCATGCAAGGACAATTAGGTAATCTAATAATTATTAATCTAATTAATTAGAAAGAATACATTTTATAAATAAAACCATAAATCTATAATTTACAAGAGTGACATCATAAAATAGCTTAGAATTTTAGGAATTTAATAATATTAAATTTGAAATTTATAAATGAAAATAATTTTAAAAACTATTTTTTTAAAGAATAAAAATGCATTTATAACCTATATAAATAGCAATTAATGCACTTCTTATTTTCTAAAATTCCAAATAATATCATACAAGCATATAATCACGTAATCATGCACCTTAACATAGATTCACATATCACGTATCGTAATGAAATATACTTAATCATAAAATTTTCCTTTTTACTAATATTCATTCTTCACGTAATATGTCGCGTCCTGACTGACGTCCCGACGCTGAGCATATTCAACTACTGATAGGGATAAATAAATTATGATTGTATAATTAAATATTGCATTAATTGTACAAGCTGTGGACTGCTAGGCCCAATAAAAAGATATATGATACTCAGACCAGAAAGGTTAAGCCTGATGGACCAGATCAGGCCTGATGGAATAAAAAAGGCCCAAAAGCCCTGATTATTAATTAATTTCGTAATTAATTAATAAGGGAAAAATCAGATGTTGAGAAGAGTCCCGATAAGGATATAAATCCTTAGAGATTAGCCTCAAGGGGACCTAAAAAGGATAAGGAATCAGTTTCCTACTATCTAGGACTCCAAAGTCCATTCTAATTATGAGACTTGCCCACCAAGTCTCCTATACCAAGTCCAATTCAAGGACTCCCAACATCTATGTAAGGGGCCTCACCCCACAAATCATAACTACGTTTTTTGGCTTGATTCTCTAATTCACAGAGATACGTAGGCATCTCGTAAAGGCAGATCGAGCCACGAAACACGAGAGCAGCCATTAAAGGCCTTGAGCTCCCGAATCTTAGTAATAAATACAACAAATAATAACCTTAGTTTTTTATCCATAACATTTGGCGCCGTCTGTGGGAATCGCAATAACAACCATGGCGAGAACACGGAGAACAATTGGAGCTCTAGAGGAAGGAACACCATCAGAGACAACCCAGGTGATTTCATCAACCGTGGAGGTTCCTCCCCATTCAACTTATGCATCTACTCAGGGGGAAGCCCAGACAGAGGCAACTCAACCTCAGCCACAAGGGATAACTCCCCCGACTATTCAAGGTACGAATCCTCAAGTTCAACAAGTACATATACCTGTGAATTCTCAACCCGTCGGGTATGAATATTCAACTATTGTTACTACTAACCCCCCTTATGGGATGCCCCTTCACCCTGAGGTTGGAGGAAGCGGATATGCTGGGCGAAGCGAAGCACGAGGGCAGTCGCCCCCCTATATACGAGGTTTGGGTCCTATCCCTGAGAATCGGGAATTTTCTGGTCCTTACACTGAGAGAGACTCCGAATCTTCGGATGATGAAGTGACCCAGAGAAGGAGGCGTCCTGGAAAAGAGCCAATGGCCAATGGAAGTCAACGCCCCCAAAGCACCCCATGGGCGAATCCCCAAGAAGTGCAGGAAAGGATCAAGGCTCATGAGGCTGAAATCCAAAGGCTGAGGCGTGATTTGGAGGCTCACCAGGCCACCAGACCCCAGATACCTCCTATGGGGAGAAATCCTCCTCCTGTCATAGACCTGGATGGTCCGGTAAGAAGAAGGGCTGCTGTCCCAAGAACTGATCCAAGCAATCTCCTTCCCCTTGGAGATCCTGATGATCCAACTCCACCCTTCACAGAAGAGATAATGAATGCCCATATCTCAAGGAAATTCAAGATGCCCACTATCAAAGCCTATGATGGCATGGGAGACCCCGCTAATCATATTAGGACATTCTCTAATGCACTGCTGCTGCAACCCGTGAATGATGCTATAAAGTGTCGGGCCTTCCCTCAAACCCTGTCGGGTATGGCTCAAAGATGGTACAGTCGTCTGCCCCCAAATTCTATTGGATCGTTCAGAGAATTAAGTCAGGCTTTTATTAAGCAATTCATCAGTGGAAGAGTCCATGAGAAAAGTTCAGCATCTCTTATGAGTCTTGTGCATGGAGCTAAGGAATCCTTGAGAGATTACCTGAATCGTTTTACAAAGGAGGCTTTAAAAGTCCTAGACCTTGATGATAAGGTAGCCATGATAGCACTGCAACAAGGAACCAGGGATGAGTTTTTCAAGATGTCCTTGGCCAAACGTCCCCCAGAAAACATGTTGCAACTCCAAGAGAGGGCAGGGAAGTATATCAAGGTTGAAGAAAGCATTAGGAAGACCGTAGTAAGTAATGAGCCCACTGGAGGCAAGAAGCAAAAAACTGATCTGGAGTACATCGCTAAGGACAAATATCCTAGAACCGAACAAAACCCTGATTCAACCCCCAAGAAGGGAGGACCTGGGCAAAAGTTCACTGAATACGCTAAGCTGAGTGCTCCTAGAAGTCAGATTTTGATGGAGATTGAGAAAGATAGAGATATTCGCTGGCCTAAGCCCTTGAAGGCTGATCCCGCCAAGCTAGATAAGAGCAAGTATTGCAGGTTTCACAAGGATGTTGGTCATGACACCGATGAGTGTAGACAATTAAAAGATGAAATTGAGTTTTTGATTCGAAAAGGAAGGTTGAACAAGTATACTGGAGATGGAGGGGACAGAAATAATAATGGAAGGAAGAACTTTGAAGATCGTAGGAGGGACCAAGACGATCAAGGGCGGAATCCCCAACCTAGAGGGCCGGTTATAAATGCAATTTTTGGAGAACCACGACGCCCTCGAGGACCTGTGATAAACACGATCTTTGGAGGTCCAACTGCCGCTGGATTGTCCAAAAATTCCAGAAAGGCATACACCAGGGAGGTTATGCATATTGTTGGCGAAGCCCCGAAGAGGGCCAGGACAGAAGTAACATTGGCTTTTGATGATTCCGACCTAGAGGGCGTGAAGTTTCCCCATGACGACCCGCTCGTCATAACACCGATAATAGGAAATAGCCCGGTTAAGAGGGTCCTTGTGGATAATGGTGCTTCTGTGGATATCTTGCTCCACGACACCTTTCTAAGGATGGGGTATAACGACTCCCAGTTGACACCAACCGACATGCCGATATATGGATTTGCTGGAGTAGAATGTCCTGTGGAAGGGATAATCAAATTGCCAACCACCATAGGTACGGAGCCAAGGCAAGCAACGCAGATGCTGGATTTCGTGGCGGTAAAGGCTAGTTCAACTTATAATGCTATCATGGGGAGAACAGGGATACATGCCTTCAAGGCAGTCCCCTCTTCCTACCATTCAGTCATGAAGTTTCCCACCCGAAACGGGATTGGAGAAGAGAGAGGAGATCAAAAAATGGCTAGAAGCTGTTATGTGGCCTCTTTGAGGGCAGATGGAGTCGGGGGGCAGGTTCTTCCTATTGAAGATATGGATGTTCGAGAAAATGATGAGAATAGAGGAAGGCCAGCAGAAGAATTGGTTTCGGTTCCTTTAGACCCCGAGAATCCTGAGAGGATGACTTTCATTGGAGCCACATTAGAGGAGCCCCTTAGAGGGAAGTTAGTGAAATTTTTGCAAGAAAATAGTGATGTGTTTGCATGGTCAGCAGCTGATATGCCAGGGATAGACCCAGAGTTAATTACTCACAAACTAAACGTGGATCCAAGACGGAGGACAGTGAAACAAAAGAAAAGAAATTTTGCCCCGGAAAGACAAGAGGCTATAAAACAGGAAGTAGAAAAGCTCTTAGAGGCTGGTTTCATTGAGGAGATTCAATTTCCGGAGTGGTTAGCAAACCCTGTAATGGTGAAGAAGGCTAATGGAAAGTGGAGGATGTGTATAGACTTCACTGATCTGAATGATGCATGCCCCAAAGACTGTTTTCCGCTGCCTAGAATTGATACTTTGATTGATGCCACTGCTGGACATGAGATGCTGAGTTTCATGGATGGATTTAGCGGATACAACCAGATCAAAATGCATAAGGATGACATTCCAAAGGTATCATTTATCACTGACTTTGGTGTTTATTGTTATCTTGTTATGGCGTTTGGTCTCAAGAATGCAGGAGCCACCTATCAAAGGTTGGTGAATAGAATTTTTAAGGATCTTATTGGTAAGACTATGGAAGTCTATGTTGATGATATGTTAGTCAAGAGTCTAGTAAAGACTGATCATATAGCCCATTTAAGGGAAGCTTTTGAGGTCCTGAGGTACCACAAGATGATGTTGAATCCTACGAAGTGTGCTTTTGGAGTAGGATCTGGAAAATTCTTGGGACTGATGGTCTCAAAGAGGGGAATTGAGGCTAACCCGGATAAAATAAAGGCGATCCTGGACATGGAACCACCAAAAACTGTTAAGGATGTTCAGAAGCTTACAGGAAGGGTTGCTGCGCTAGGACGATTCATCTCCAAGTCGGGGGACAAGTGTTTGTCATTCTTCAAGTCGCTAAAGAGCATCAAAGACTTTGTATGGAGTGAGGAAAACCAGAAGGCATTTGAAGAGTTAAAGAAGTATATGGCCCAGGCCCCATTGTTGGCCAAGCCAGTTCTCAGTGAAATTTTATTCTTGTACTTGGCTGTTTTAGAGAGCGCCTTGAGCGCGGTGTTGGTTAAGGAGGAACTGAAAGTCCAGAAACCCGTATACTATGTCAGCAAAATTTTGCATGGTGCTGAGTTGAATTTTTCAACTATTGAGAAATTCGCTTTAGCCTTGGTAATGGCTTCAAAAAAGCTGCGTCCTTATTTTCAAGCTCACCAGATTGAAGTACTAACAAATCAACCACTGAGAAATATCATTCACAGTCCCAAGGCAAGTGGGAGACTGATTAAATGGGCAATAGAGTTGGGAGAGTTCGATCTCAAGTATAAGCCACGTACGACCATAAAAGCCCAGGCACTAGCTGACTTCGTGGTGGAATGTACCATACCCAACCAAGAAGTCGGGTGGCAGGAAGATACCATATCTCAAGACAAGAGAGTCGACAATGGGGACAAGGAGAAAGAATATTGGGTTCTCTATTTTGATGGAGCATCAAAAACAAATTCCAGTGGAGCAGGGTTGGTTTTGCAAAGCCCTGATGGATTCTTAATTGAGTATGCTATGAAGCTAGACTTCCCAACCACAAACAATGAGGCAGAGTATGAAGCCCTGATTGCTGGCCTTGGTCTAGCTGGGACACTTAGAGTCAAAAACTTAAAGGTCCGTGACCATACCTCAAGACAAGGGAGTCGACAATGGGGACAAGGAGAAAGAATATTGGGTTCTCTATTTTGATGGAGCATCAAAAACAAATTCCAGTGGAGCGGGGTTGGTTTTGTAAAGCCCTGATGGATTCTTAATTGAGTATGCTATGAAGCTAGACTTCCCAACCACAAACAATGAGGCAGGGTATGAAGCCCTGATTGCTGGCCTTGGTCCAGCTGGGACACTTAGAGTCAAAAACTTAAAGGTTCGTGGAGACTCGAAGCTGATCATATCCCAGGTAAAGGGAGAATTTGAGGCAAGGGATGATACGATGGCTAAGTATGTTCGCCTAGTAAGGGCTGTGATGACCCAATTTAATGAATGCCATGTTGAACACATTCCAAGGGAAGAAAATGCTAAAGCAGATACGCTATCAAAGTTTGCTTCATCTGAGATTGAAGAAAGTTCAGGAAGTGTGTACTTCCGTATTTTGAAGACACGAAGCATAGATGTTAAGCTTGTGGCTCCCATAGGCTTGGGGACGTCATGGATTGATCCCATCAAGGCTCACATTCAGACCGGTTGGTTGCCAAGCGATGCAACTGAGGTACGGAAGTTAACTATTCGAGCACTAAGGTACTCTTTGATAGATGGAATTCTGTATAAGAGATCTTTCGTGGTTCCTTACTTGAGGTGTCTCAGGCCCGACGAGGCACGCTTGGCTCTTAAGGAAGTGCATGAAGGTATTTATGGGCAACACTTGGGGGGCAGGGCCTTGGCTCATAAGATAACCCGTTTAGGCTTCTATTGGCCAGAAATGATGACTGATGCCAAAGAATATGTAAAGAAGTGTGATCGCTGTCAGAAGCATGCACCAGTTGTTAGACAACCCCCCGAGATGCTGACCTCTATCAACTCGCCTATTCCCTTTGCTATGTGGGGGATGGATATTCTAGGACCTTTTCCTATGGCCACGACATAAAGGAAATTTCTGATTGTAGCCATTGATTATTTCACCAAGTGGATCGAAGCCAAACCCTTGGCCAAAATCACAACTAAGCAGGTTGCACAATTCCTGTGGGAAAACATTATGTGCCGATATGGAATTCCCCGTATCCTCATCACTGACAATGGAACACAATTCAACAATGATGAATTCAAGAAGTATTGTGAAGAAAATGAAATTGAGTTACGATTCACCTCTGTGGCTCACCCGCAAGCCAATGGGCAAGCAGAGGTAGCAAATCGGATAATCCTGGATGGACTAAAGAACAGGATCGAGAAGTCAAGAAATAATTGGGTGGATGAGATACTTCCCATATTATGGGCCTATAGGACTACCTGTAGAGTCACGACAGGAGCAACTCCTTTCATGTTGGCATATGGGGCAGAAGCAGTAGTTCCCGTGGAGATATCACATTCCTCTCCAAGGATTCAGGCTTTCAATGCTGTAGAAACTGAGGAAGGGCAGAGGTTAGCCCTGGATCTAATTGATGAAGTGCGAGATGAGGCACATGCAAAGATAGTAGAATATCAGAAAAAGGCTTCATTCTATTACAACCTAAGGGTTAAAGAGAGATTTTTCAAACAAGGAGATCTAGTCTTGAGAAAAATAGAGGCTTCTGGTGTCGGACAGAAAGGAAAGCTTGCCCCGAATTGGGAAGGGCCGTACAGAGTCAAGAGCGTTCAGGGTAGAGGAACCTACAAGCTGGAAACTATGGAAGGTTTTGAAGTCCCGAGGACCTGGCACGCACAAAACCTGAAGGTTTACTACGTGTAAGATAGGCAAAGTACGATTCTCACTTGTCATTGTGACAAGTAGGTTTAAAAGCACCTTGAAGCTTTGCTTGTGTAGGATTTTTATATTCCAGTAGAATTTACATTGTCTGGTTATTGTTGATTAGGGTCGAACCCATGCTGTGTAAGGTCTTGGAAAACCAGACTTCATATTAAAGAATTTGAAATTATTTTTATCTAAGGATGTTTAAAGTTCAAATGCGTATTAAGATTGTAAAGTTAAAACAGAAAGAGGCAAGAAAAGCAACATATGAAATATAACCCCGAAGGGTAACAAGTTTAGATATGAATAAAGTTCAAAAAGAAGATATACAAAAAGTTAGGCCTTGGAAGGCTGAGATTCCTCAGAACCACTATCCGAAGTCTCTTCGGAAGTCTCAGTCGTTCCTTCGGACGTCTCGGTTGTCCCCTCCGAAGTCCCTGTAGAAGTTCCCTCTGCAGGAGATGCTGGCTGTTGAGGCGCTACTTTTGGAGGCTCTTCCACCCTGGCCTTCTTAGCGACAGGCTCAAACTCCTCTTCGGAAGAATCTTCCTCCTCTCCGTCCTTGATCATAACAGCAAGCTTCTCAGTAACACCTCCAAGCTCTGGAACCCGCACAGGGCAAGGAAAGGGGGACTGCTCAAGGACCTCTAGAAACTCATCCTGGATGGCCTCCACAGCAGCATCCCAACCCTCTTTATAGCTAACTGGGTGAAGAAGGGCATCATGCTCCACCATCAAGTCCTTGAATTCTTGGGTGTCCATCCAGCCATCAAAGGCTTTGTCCTTCTGCGCCTTCAGAATGACATTTTCGGCCCGGGCCGTCTCCAGGTCAGAAGTGGAAGAGGCCAGTTGAGCTTCAAGGGCCTCTATTTTTTGGTTGGCCTCCTCCAACTTCTTGTTGGCATCTTCCAGGCCAACCTTCCAAGCCTTAGCTTGGTGAATTGCCCCTTGGAAATGGGCGTTAGCCTGCAAGAGAAACAGCGAAAGTTTAGAAAAGAAACATGGAAAGATAAGTACGAAGGGCATAAGTTAAGGACGTACCATCGCTAGAGCCTGGGCTCCAAATAGCTCATTCCCCTCTAAGTCCTGTTGAAGGACAAAATCTTGATAATCCACCGGGGAGATGGAATGCTTAGACCATTCCTTAGACAGCGCCGTGTTGCCCACAATTGAGTCCTTGCCCCGGATCCCCCAAGCAGGTTGAAAATAGGCCCCTGGCCTCTGCTTGGTGCGCAGAACTTGGCTGGGGCCTTCCTCATCTGGCTCCGTTGCCTGAAGAAGGAACTCGGGGAAGCGGTCACCCAGTCGAGGGTCTTTAAAGATCTTCCCGGCCCTCTTCATCCTGGTTGTCTCCAGGTCCTTCGGCTTGGTAGCCTCCTCAATCTTCTCAGCCACTGCAACAAATAAAGTCAGTTGAAAACCAATGAAATAAAAGTGCAGGAAATGAAGGAGGTAAGAAAGGGAACTTACTTTTCTTATGAATGGGCGAAAGGCCGCGTTCTACCAGGACGGTCTCCCGGATAAGGTCCAAGAATGGGAAGTACCGTTGTCTTGCGTAAGGAGGTTGAAACCTCTAGCCTCCTCCTCAGACAAAGTTATGTCATTTGGGCTCCCGTCCACGGCCAGCCCAAAGGATGATCGAAACAGGGAGCCCCAATCTCCACCTTCCCAAATAACAAACAAAAAATCTTTCTTCCACCCCAAGTTGTTGTTAGGGATGGACTTCCCATTCACGATATGGGGGATAGTGGGGCGCTGGTTGATAGAAACCTAACCCGGACTTTTATCAGGGCTGTTTTTGAACTGAAAAATCTTCCTGAAGACAGCAACAGATGTGGGGATGTTGTGCTTGGCGCATTGTGACAGATAGCACAGAATCAACCTCCAGGAATTAGGGGGAAGTTGGCAAGGGCTGATGCCCACATCAGCCAGTAGCAAAGGAATGAATGGATGAAAAGGGAGTCTAATACCTGCCCTTAGAGTATCCCTATATACGCATAGCGCGTCCTTCTTCCACTGACAGGCCCTGTCGGCCGGACCTGCAAGAACCAGCTTAAAAGGTTCCTTGATTCTGAAGCAGCTGATCAACTTTTCCAGCTCCTTGGGATCCCGTAAGGCGCTGATATGATCGTGTGCGTGCAGATGCGCATCAGACGGGTACTCGTCCCCTCGAGTGTTGATCATGTCGATTAAGGAAGTATACCTCGATCGAATAGGAAAATCGTTGGACTTTCTAGCCACGTTCATCTTGGCCAAGCGAGTCATTCTTTTGTCAGCCATCTGAAAAAAGTAAGGGGCATGTAAATAGGCTATCTTAAAATGGCACATAATGGAAAAATAGACACGAAAAGCAAATGGAGGAATCTTACCTGAAGAAGCGCTCCTGAAAAAGGCTTTGAACTCCGACTTGCTGTTATTGCTCTGAGAATCTTAGCAGGAAGAGAAAGAAGAAAACTAAGAAATGAGAAAGTGAGGAGTAATAGCCTTTCCTCATTCCTTTATATAAGAGGAAAAGGAAGCTGAAGGGACGAAAAGCCCATTGAGAACAAAGGCCTATAAGAAAAGGCCCAGAAAAAGGAATATTCCAGAATATTCCTAGGAATTCTAGAGCATTCTAAACAGGGTGTATTAAGCCCAGTAATATTTGGTAAAGCCCAATAAAGAAGCCCAGTAATATTTGGTAAAGCCCAATAATGAGGCCCAGTAATATTTGAAAAGCCCAATAAAGAGGCCCAATAATATTTGAAAAGCCCAATAAAGAGGCCCAGTAATATTTGAAAAGCCCGATAGAAAAAGCCAGGCCCAAATCCAATTAGGATTTGGAAAATTCAATTTTAGCCCTAAAAGATGTAAGGACCAATGGAGAAGGCTAGAAAAAGACCAGAATCCAGGTCGAGATCCAGGTCGTGAATCCTGCCCGAAATCTTTCGAGCAGACTCCCGAAAATAACGGGTAATAAAGACCAGAATTCAGGTCGAAATCCAGGTCGTGAATCCTACTCGAAAACTTTCGAGCAGGCACCCGAAAATAACGGGCAAAAAAGACCAGGATTCAGGTCGAAATCCAGGTCGTGATCCCTGCCCGAAATTTTTCGACTAGGCTCACAAAAACAACGAAAAAAATAGGATTAAATTGAAGTCGAAATTTCGACCAGGAATGAGGTCGAATTAGCCAAGCATCTTTCAGGAATAAAGATTAAAAACCCAGGTCGAATTTCAACTAGGATCCTGGTCGAAATCCAGGTCGTGGATCCTAGTCGAAATCCTTCGACCAGGAATCAAGAAAACCAAAGAATTTTTGACCAGGATTCAGGTCGAAATTTCGACTAGGATCCTGGTCGAAATCCTAGTCGATGGGCTCAAGATCAGAAGCTAAAAGTGGGGAATTGACGACCTAGATCCAGGTCGAAATTTCGACTAGGATCCTGGTCGAAATCCAGGTCGTGAATCCTAGTCGAAATCCTTCGACCAGGATGACAAGGCTGACCCCTATTTTCGACTAAGATCCAGGTCAAAATTTCGACTAGGATCCTGGTCGAAAAAGGGCTGGAAATCTGAAAAATCCCAGAAAATTAGGGAAAATCCCAGAAAATTAGGGAAAAATCCCAGAAAATTAGGGAAAATCCCAGAAAATTAGGGGAAAATCCCAGAAAATTAGGGAAAAATCCCAGAAAATTAGGGAAAATCCCAGAAAATTAGGAAAAAATCCCAGAAAATTAGGGAAAATCCCAGAAAATTAGGGAAAAATCCAGAAAATTAAGGAAAAATCCCGAAAATAAGGGAAAAAATTCCTGGAAATTAAGATAATTCCTAAATAAAAGGAAAATTCATTGTAAATGTGTAGGTCGCTCCACACTTTACGGAAAAACGAAACCCTGTAAGGGAACGAATAGACTTAACTTCTGCGAAACCTAATCAGTGTTTCCCAAAAGTTGGGGGGAAAATGATAGGGATAAATAAATTATGATTGTATAATTAAATACTGCATTAATTGTACAAGCTGTGGACTGCTAGGCCCAATAAAAAGATATATGATACTCAGACCAGAAAGATTAAGCCTGATGGACCAGATCAGGCCTGATGGAATAAAAAAGACCCAAAAGCCCTGATTATTAATTAATTTCGTAATTAATTAATAAGGGAAAAATCAGATGTTGAGAAGAGTCCCGATAAGGATATAAATCCTTAGAGATTAGCCTCAAGGGGACCTAAAAAGGATAAGCAATCAGTTTCCTACTATCTAGGACTCCAAAGTCCATTCTAATTATGAGACTTGCCCACCAAGTCTCCTATACCAAGTCCAATTCAAGGACTCCCAACATCTATATAAGGGGCCTCACCCCACAAATCAGAACTACGTTTTTTGGCTTGATTCTCTAATTCACAGAGATACGTAGGCATCTCGTAAAGGCAGATCGAGCCACGAAACACGAGAGCAGCCATTAAAGGCCTTGAGCTCCCGAATCTTAGTAATAAATACAGCAAATAATAACCTTAGTTTTTTATCCATAACAACTACGCTTCACAATCATTCTCTTTATACGAGCTGACACGTCAAACTGGAATATAATATTTATTTAAATATTTCCATTCTCACATAATAACACGTAATTCACATAATTACACTTTACTCGCATAATTATTTCACGAAAATTCCCAGTCGTTACAACTTTTCGAGATCACAACAACCTGTGCCAACCACCTATCAGCCTAACAATTGCAATCATCCTAACTTTAGCTGGAGAAACACTCAGAATGCGGTTCAGCAACCTTATCAGCAATTTCCAGCAAAGCAGTACAACCCCCTGGTTTTCAGCAACCACAATATGCACCAAGACAACAACTCCAGCTGCAACAGTCTAATAAAAAATCTTAATTAGAGGAGTTTAGGCTCATGTGCAAGAGCCAAGCAGTTTCTATCAAGACCTTGGAAAATCAAATTGGGCAAATTGACAATGCTTTGCTAAATCATCAACCTGGTACACTGAAGTATCAGGAAAGAGGGAAGCTAAGGAGCAGGTTAAGGATAATTACAATGAGGCATGGGAAGGTTGCGAATCCTGAACACCCTCAAGTTTCGGATGAAGAAGCTATGGCTGAAGAAGAAGTACAGAAGGAAGCAGAACTGGAACCAAGGAAAACTACTGTTGAACACACTCCTCCTGAGGGTAATACTGGGGAAAAACATATCTATCCTCCACCTCCCATTCCTAAGAGGCTGCAGAAGAAAAAGCTGGATAAGCAGTTTGAGAAGTTTCTGGAGGTGTTCAAGAAACTTCATATCAATATACCTTTTGCTGAAGCTCTTGAACAGATGCCTAGTTATGGGAAGTTTATGAAAGGTATACTTTCTCGGAAGGTGAAGCTTGATGACTTAGAGATAGTAGCTCTCACGGAGGAATGCAATGTTGTGCTGCAATAGAAGTTGCCTCTGAAGCTTAAAGATCCTGGTAGCTTCACTATTCCTTGCACCATTATAAAAGTGTCTTTTGACAAATGCTTATGTGACTTGGGAGTTAGCATCAATCTGATGCCTTTGTCAATCTTCAAGAAGTTGGACCTACCTGATCCAAAGCCTACTTATATGACCTTGCAGTTGGCCGATAGGTCGATTACATACCCATGAGACATTGTGGAGGATGTTTTTTGTCAAAGTTGATAAACTTATATTTCCTGCTGATTTTGTAATTCTTATTTTCGAGGAGGATAAGAAGATTCCCATAATCTTGGGAAGACCTTTCTTGGCTACTGGCCGAACCTTGATAGATGTACAGAAGGGTGAGCTCACCATGCGAGTTCTGGATCTGGATGTAATTTTTAATGTGTTCAATGCCATGAATTTCCCTACAGAAAATGAGGAGTTCTTAAAGGTGGAGTTGGTCAATTATGTGGTTACTTCAGAACTTGATCAATTGCTAAGGTCTGATGCCTTAGAAAAGGCCTTGTTGGGGAATTCAGATAGCGAAGATGATGAAGGTGATGAGCAATTGTAATATCTGAATGCTTCTCCCTCGAAGAGGAAGATGGATATGCCTTTTGAATCTCTTGGAATAGAGGAGCTAAACAAATTTCCAAAGCGCCTCAGGCCATCTATTGAGGAAGCTCCTACACTTGAGCTTAAACCATTGCCTGAACACTTAAGGTATGCTTTTTTAGGTGATGCATCTATTTTTCCTGTGATTATTGCATCTGACCTTTCATGTAGTGATGAGGAAAAAATCATAAGAATTTTGAGAGAGTTCAAATCGGCAATTAGATGGACGATGGAAGATTTCAAGGGAATCAACCCTTCTTATTGTATGCATAAAATTCTGCTAGAGGAAGGTAGCAAGCCTACTTTTGAGCAACAGAGAAGGCTCAAATCATGAAGGAAGTTGTGAAGAAGGAAATTCTCAAATGGATGGATGCAGGGATCATCTATCCCATTTCTGACAGTTCTTGGGTGAGTCCAGTTCAGTGTGTACCAAAGAAGGAGGTATCACCGTTGTTGCTAATGAGAAGAATGAGCTCATTCCTACTCGAATAGTCACGGGGTGGAGAGTTTGCATGGACTACATGAAGCTGAACAAGGCCACGAGAAATGATCACTTCCCTCTGCCTTTTATTAATCAGATGCTTGACAGGTTGGCTGGGCATCAGTACTACTGTCTTCTGGATGGCTATTCGGGCTATAACCAGATTTGTATCACTCCAGAATATCAGGAAAAGACTACTTTCACTTGTCCATTTGGTATTTTTGTCTTCAGAAGAGTTTCTTTTGGGTTGTGTGGAGCACTTGCCACATTTCAGAGATGCATGATGGCTATTTTCTCTGACATGATCGGTCAGAATGTGGAGGTGTTCATGGATGACTTCTATGTGTTTGGCGATTCATTTGATGAGTGCTTGCAGAATCTTGGCGATGTTCTCAAAAGGTGTGTTGAGACCAATCTGGTTCTCAACTAGGAGAAATGTCACTTTATGGTGCGACAGGGCATTATTCTTGGTCACAAGGTATCTAGTAGTGGTCTTGAGGTGGACAAAGACAAGGTGGGGGTCATTAAAAATCTTCCACCACCAATTTCTATTAAGGGAGTTCGCAACTTTCTTGGTCATGCGGTTTTCTATAGGTGGTTCATCAAGGACTTCTCAAAATCTCTAAACCCTTGCGCAATCGCCTAGAGAAAGATGTCCCTTTCAAATTTGATGACGAGTGTCTTTCTGCTTTTGAGATCTTGAAGAAGAGTTTGATCACGACACCTGTCATAGTTGCACCTGATTGGAATGAACCTTTTCAGATGATGTGCGATGCAAGTGACTATGCAGTTACATATCATATTCCAAGGACATTTATCAATCTAACATTTATAATGTAGTAAATTAAGAATTAATAAATTATAAAGAGAATAATTGATAGAACATAAACATTAATAATCCTAATGTCTTAAACTAAAACATCAAAGTGTTGTCTCTAGGGCACAAATACTAAAAATCTCCCACTTGCACTAGAGCCAATCACCCATGTATCTAATACTCATGGAACTAGTATGACCATCGTGCTTCTGCTGCGACAAAGCCTTAGTCAGTGGGTCTGCAAAACTATCATTACTATGCACTTTACATTTATATCTCCTTGATCATTAATCTTATTAATAAGGTGATATATCCTAAGGACATGCCTAAACAATCTCCTTGGCTGTTTCGAAAAGTATCAATATATTCGGCTTCCATTTACTGAAATCATCAGTAAATGTTATGAAGTAGTATAAGCCCCCTTGCTATTATACACATTCGACCACATACATCATTATGTATAAGTTATAATCGTTCAATGGCCTTTTCACCTGATCAGGTAAAAGAAGCTTTAGTCATTTTGCCAATGAGACAAAGTTTGCATCTTCCGCATGATTCAAAATCAAACTTATCCAAGTATTCATCTATATACGTAACTCAGAAATGCATTTCTCATTAATATGGCTTAACGACAATGCTAGAGGTAATGTTTGATTTGAGTCAACTTAGAACATATAAATTGTTAACTAATTGTGCAACATTATAAGTCTTGTCATTGAAATAGAATAAACTACTATTGTTTATTTAATTAAAATGAAAACCTTTCTTGTCCTGACAAGAAATTGACTTAATGTATCCGCTAAAGGCAGGCACGTAATAACAATTTATCAAGTTCTCAATCTCGCCTTATGGGAAAAATTAGGTATTGAGTTCCTTCAACTAGAGCAACAACTTTTTCTCCAATTCTAACCCTATACCTGAAGCGTGGCCATTGTTAGTCTTCTTCTTTAGATCTTCCAAATAAGCTCGACAATTTAACTTCCATTTATCCAGTTATTTCCACAGAAATGACAATCATCTCCTTTAGCAACACCACTATTAGGCTTCAAAAGCCCTTTGGGATTGGACTTTGGTTTGGCACCGAATAAGATCAAATCTTCACCTTGCATGTCCACTTTCCTTTCCCATTTGCATTCCATGTGTACATCATCAATATGGACGTAATGCATGCCTTTACTGTGTTATTTTCAGCAGTTCTAAACATGCTTAACAACTCAGTGAATGTTCTGTTTATCTCATTCCTTTTGTTCCTAACAAACTAAGAATAAAAGTTGTTCAAAGATTGTTTGATCAAATCAAGCTGAGTCTCTAGAATATTCTTGAAAACCAAAATATCAAGGTACATATACCTATCATCTTTAGAATATGTGATTCAACCGGATATCATTCTCCCATTAATGCAAAAATATGGTGCCTTATTATTTGTCAAATATTTCTGATGAGCCTATCCTTCAAACATCCTATGAAAGTGATCAATCATATCATAAGAATCAATATGCTCTTGTTACTTCTAAATCTCAGCACTCATAATTACAAGCATGAGACATGAAACATCAGTTGCATAATCAATTTGCTTCTGGTAAGCATTTTGTTCAGCACATGTTTCATTCTCAGCTAGAAGAAATAAGGGAGGGGTTTGAGTGACATCCTTGAACCTGAGGACAATCCTCAAGTTCCCGTGTCAATTGAGGAAATTATTTCATGTCAGCTTGTCTTTCTCAGGGACTATTACATAGAGAAGTTATTTGTGTTATTTGTCATTTGATATCTACAATATTAAAGTGCATAAAATGACTTAGTTTACATATGATCATTAAATTATGTTCAAGTGATTATTCATATATATATATATATACATAATATATATCTCCCACTATTTTTTATCAAATTAATAGCCCTAACTATTAATTCTGAAAGAATATCTTCTATATCCTTTCTAGTGAGCCAAGATCCATATTTCACCACGCGTCAGCTTTGGCTTTTCTCCTAAAACATGATTATTTAGGTAGACAACATTTGTCAATTATATCAACTATATAACTCTTGGATAGCTTGGTGGAACAACATTTGTTCACGTTTATCTAATAAATCTCGCCAAACTCTATGCCTCTAAGTTCACAATCCTATTGTGGTAACTTAGTTAAGTCAAACCCAATAGTCAAAAAGTATCAATATACTTCAACACATCTCCCACAATATATATGAGTACTTCGCTTTGGCGAACCCACTCCTTATCGATCTAGGGGTGGACGCATTGGACTAATTGGAAGGAATCCGAGCAACTTAATATTAACTTTAAGGTTTTGTTAATTTTAAAACGATCAAGATCCCATCATAAAGAGATTCCCAATTTTTCCTTGAATAAAATACTACAAATCAATATTCGTCAATGGTTTGATTTCCAGGTAGTGAGGGAGTCACAACGGTCTCGCTTAAAACCCACAATCTTACAAGTTCAATGAACTCGCTTTTGACAAAATCGCCCCATGTCAGAAACAAAGAAAATTTAGATTTTATTTTGTGTTTCATAAACACGAGAATCTCATAATCGTTTGTTCATTTTAAAATCTTGAATCGTTACAGATTTTATCTTGTTTAGCAAGCATGGCATGGGTGTCGTATCTAATATATACATCCTTAATATAATTAAGCATGCATCTTTATAAACTACTCTACACATACATTCATCATATGCACATATATATCTAAAGTGCAATAAATAAATGTGGTTGGTTATGGCTTCATCCTATGTGATCTTTATCAAGCTAATGACAAAGATCTAGGTCAATCTAAGGTGGGAAATAAATACAGGCTAACTATTATACGTCTTCTTTCTTATATTGCTTCCTTGGATGGCCTCCGTGTGGGATTACCCTTGATCTTCAAATCTTCATGTCTTCATGTACATTACAAGAATTAAATATGAAAACTAATCTAATGAACTTACAAGAAGAACTCGAGTTATATTCGAGATTTAATAATTACAAGATTAAACGACATGCAAGTCGTATTTGAAAAATCAAAACCGTTAACCTAAGGTCATAAGCCATAACCATACACCATGCTCAATTAACACAAATAACTTGTTAAAACACATAATCTGATCTTAACATATCATACCCATCATGATCTAATCATAAAAACCAAATATTATAAAAAAATCAGAAAATTTGAAATTAAATCAGATAACAATAAATCGCAGATTAAAGTGCCTAACCGACGTCAAACGCCTTAAAGATCAGTCGTTGATAGCTTTAGCTATCTGTTACGTTCAGACGCTCGATTCCATATGAAATAGCGTTTTCGTTCGCCAAAATCGGACACCAGACCCAGATTTCAGCAAATCCGCTGCATCCGATTCAGAATCGTATCAAATACGATTCTTATAATAAGAAGAAACACATTACATGTATATATCAGTATATATACAGATTATATAATCATCATATAATTATACAACTCTCATGAATATCATATATTCAAAACATATATATACGCATATATAAACATAACAACATGTAAAACATACAAAATCGCATACATAACAGTCATGGAATATTGTATATATGTTATCATCATAAAACCAGTAAACACATAAACGAATGAAACATTCTTCGCAAGTAGCTCTGATACCAATGAAGGGTTTCGAGCACATAAACACAATGGAAACAGTAATTAAAAATGTAAAAAATCAGAATTTTTGAAACCCACTGCAGGATCCATGCAAAAAACATATATTTAATTTATAGATCAGATTGTTTACCTTAAGAAGTTTTAACAATTGGTTGACTAATGGAGATCCAAAGCTTGTTCAATCACCACGCATCCCGCTCTCGCGATCTACGCTCTATCGGTATCCACACGAATGCTTGAACGCAAGGATTGGATGTGTACTAGCACAAACTCGTTTCTTCTTGCTCTCTCCATCTTCTCCCTTGGTTCTTAAGGTTTTAATAAAAGTCTTTCGTATACAAAATCAGCCACACAAGAGATATTATATAGAGAGTATAATAAGAATTATAACTCTTAACTAATTATGAGTTATTATTAATTCGAAATTCCTATTTATTTAATAATTAAGTCAAACTTAATTATTTGATAAATGAATTTCATAATTAATATTAGTAAATTCAAATATCAATAGTTATCTAATTAATTAAGTCATACTTAATTAATATTATAAATAATTCAAATTACTTTAATATAATTTAAATCCAATTTAAATTAAATAATCATCAAAGCATTCTTAGTGTGTGACCCTATAGGTTATTATTACGGTGGCAACAAATTTTAAATCTAATTTAAAATTGTAAACAATGAGCGGCATCTAGTAATACATCATTTCTACCCAAGTAATAATAATTTAATCGGTGATTGATTAAACCTTTCGTGAATAATGTACAATGTAATATAATCCCTTTAACCTCATATTATAATTTAAACTAGAGGCATATAATGTATCATCCTCATCAATGTTTAATCCAGGTTTCCTTGATCAATAAGTAGACTATCATATCAAATTAACATTTGAGCGTGGCCACGCATTTCATAGTCTAGCTCACACAAGAGGCCAATAATATCACTCCTAAAATAGGAGGGTTAAATCACATCTAGATCATTCATATTTCTCATACGATTCATAATATACCCAATGTCCATTTTTATCATTACCCGGTCAAGGATAACTTTTAATGGAATCAATGTATATTAATTCTCGTATAGAAATATAATGACTTCAGGTCTAAGGACCATTACATCATTATCACTGTGAGAATTACTTATGACACAACAAACATGTAGAATCTCACATTGGGCCTGTCCAGCACCATGTACATATACATCTGCCTATGTTTTTGACTTTAGTATCACTATACCTATGATTAATGAGATGTGATCATCAGTCAACAAACACACCATTCTTAATGCATTATTATTGTCCCTTAATAATAATACTCGACTAGGGACATTTAGGAATATTTATAGTATTCTCATAATCTCATTTCTAAGTCACGTACTTAGAGATATAGAATTGCATATCATATTTCAAGGATATTTATTAATCTAACATTTATATCGCAGTAAATTAAGAATTAATAAATTATAAAGAGAATAATCGATAGAACATAAATATTAATAATCCTAATGTCTTAAACTAAAACATCACAGTGTTGTCTCTAGGGCATAAACACTAACAATTTAACTCTCGTCTCCATCTTTTTCCTGGAAAATTGAAGTTTAATTGGTCCGGGCCGTTCATAATCAAAATCGTGTTTCCGAATGGAGCTGTGGAGATTTTTAAGATAGATCCAGGACAAGCATTCAAGGTAAATGGGAAGAGGTCGAAGCACTACTATGGGGAAATGACAAACCATGAGGTGGTTAGTGCCGTTGTATTCTCTACTTGATCTCGAGATTCTACGTCAACCTAACGACGTAAACCAAGCGCTTCTTGGGAGGCAACCTAAGTTTGTTGTACATTACTAGGTAGAAGAAGCAGAAATAAAAGAGAAAAACATAAAAAAATCAGAAAAATAGAAACAATCACGGCCAACTACAGTAGCACAACGCGCCCGCGTTGGCTGGCGGGGCGGCCGCGCTGAAATATCAGAAGCACGGCGCGCCCGTGCCAAGGTAGTGCGTGCCCACGCTGGTTCCATGTGTTTGAAAAAAAAATAGCAGAAAATAAGTGAAAATTGGGGACTTTATTCCAAATCAATTTCCACCCGAATTTTACTCACCCACATCCCAAATTTCCCTCTCCAAATTAAACCCATTATTTCCATTATTCCCATAAACAATTACCACTCCTTTTCTATAACTAATTCCCTCCCAATCTCCTATATATACATACACTTATACACAAACTTCTTCATCACTTCTCAAAACTCTCAAACACATAATTCTCTCATACAAACTTCTATTCTCTCAAACTTATTCAATCTCAATGGAACCAAAAAGACAGCGAACTCAAGTAAGCAGCAGCGCTACCGATTTTTCGAGTGCGGGTGGTGTAAGGCCTAGGTTTTTAACTCCCGAGGCTGAGGAAGAGTATACAAGGTTGCTTTCAAAACCTATAGCCAAGGAGCATGGTTTTCAGACATCAGGGAAATATGGTAAGTTATTGGAGATGATCTTGGTGATAGGCTGAGTTATTTTTTATGAGACACCCGTTGATGTGCCCATGAGTGTGGTACGTGAGTTTTATGCTAATGTTAAGGCGGGGAAGAATAGTTTCATGGTGGTTAGGGGGATTACTGTGGACTATAGTGATAATGCCATTTGTAGGTTGATTGAGCATCCCGAGAGGAGGGAGGAGCGGGAAAACTAGAATGAGAAGACTCCAGAGGAGTTTGACTAGGATTTGAGTGTTGCTACCCTATGTGTGCCTGGGACTCATTGGAAGTTCAAGAAGGGCACGAACGAGTATGTCGCATTCCATGCTTCGTGCATGAATAGGTTTGCATGTGCATGGTATTCTTTTATTTGTGCTAACATCATGCCATCTTCTCACATGCATGAGATTACTGTGGAGCGTGTACATTTGTTATGAGGTATTCTACAGGGAGACTATGTGGATCTTGGGATGGTTATCCATCAGGGTATGTTGAGGTTCTTGCGAGGGAGTACTACGGGTTCGATGCCCTATGCGTCTATTGGGACGAAGTTGTGTATGGCGGTTGGCATTCGTTGGCCCACACATGAACAGCTGCAGCTCCCTAGTGCTCTGATTGATAATTGGACACTGTTGAATATGACGGAGTGCTATGGTGGGAAGCCCGATGCTAAGGGGCTTGGATACTCGTATGACCATCTGCCAGGTGGAAGGCTAGCTCCTCAGACGTATGCTAGTGGTACGGCGCAGGCGAGCAAGGCATCTTGGAGAGCGGAGTTGGAAGAGACTGGTTCTTCAGGATCATAGCAGCAGCAGCAAGAGGAAACATATGGCAGTGCTGGTTTAAGTACGACGCAATATAGGCGTTTAGCTAGGAGGATGGATGTGATGCATGATATCCATAGCAGGTTTGTACATGACCTCACTCATGCATTGGGGACTGCATTCAGAGCCACATGATTTGACATCCAGTGGCCAATACTCGGTGAGGATTCCGTGTATCCGACACTCCTCACACTCCACCACTTGAGGGTGATGACCCTAGTTCTGATTAGGTATGCCTGATTCCTTGCTATTACCTTCACTGAGGACAGTGAATATATTAAGTTTGGGGGTAGTAGTTAAGGATTATGTGTTTTGTGTGATTCGCATACAGTTTGCATGTTCATGATAGTTTAGTTCATATAGTTACATATTTGCCATTTAGTAGTTTTTTGTAGTTTTTATGATAGTTTGTTGCATGTAGTTTCAAGCATTTGCATAATAACATGATCCCTTAGATGATTTTGCCAATTGATTTGTGATATTGATGCTAGTGTAGTGATGTCGTGCTTAGTGATGTTAAGTCTTATTGAGTTGATTTGAATGCTAGAGACAATTATATTTCACTAAGTCTTATAGGGTGCTTGAGGGCTAGATCATGGTCATGGTGTATTTGTTTGTCGAAGTTTAATCACATGTTTATACTTAGAATATAAGATATTCTTTTAATAATAAAATAACATGGATATTTAAAAATTGGAGAAAATTGGATTTCATTGCTAGTTGTTGTGGTTATGTGTCAAATGGCTAGTAGCTGGCTCATTTTATATGAGTAGTCTAGGGTTGAACGAGATGGAGCGAAACACACTCGTTCAGAAAATTGAAAAAAAAAGACAAAAATATGTGTTTATGCATAATTGATCACGAGTGGGCTCTTTAATACTTGAGTTATTAAGTTTTTAGGGGACTTTGTGTTGGGTTCCGAGGCATAAAACGCAGCGGATAAACGTAAATAAAACAAAAAAAAAAATTCAAAACCCAAGAACATGATCCATATATAATTGTGGGCAGATTATGGAAATAACGAATCATACCTTTTCAAGAGCTTAACTTTCACAAACTCAATGGAGATCCTAGCTATCACGCTTTGTGTTTACCTCTCGGAGAAACACCTCTATGGTATCCACACGAGCACCTCCAAGAACGTCTCACGAACTTGACTACGAAATGGATGTACTAGCTTCCTTCTTGACGATCTGAATTGCCACTGCCTCTCTTTGCGGCTAGGGTATTCTCCAAAACGTAACTTACCTCTTAACCTATCATTATCTATTTATAATGACTGATTAAAAGGCCCATAACAGCAAAGCCCAACCCTTGTAGGTATAGGATTAAATAATAAAAACGATAATAACTAAGTCATACTTAATTATTATGGGCAATAATTTTATTCTCTAATAAAATTATAAACAATGAGCGGTATCTAGTAATACATCATTGTTACCCAATTAAACAATAATTAAATCATGATTAGATAAAACCTTTCATGATTAATGTTTTTCTTGTAATATAACCCCTTTAACCATGCATATTATAGATTAAACTCGAGGCATGTATTTAGTCATCATCTTCAACATTTAATCCGGGTTTACTTGATCCATGAGTAGACTATCAAGACAAATCATTATTTGAGCATGGTCATGTTTTTTATAATCTCACTCAATCAAGAGGCCAATAATATCTCTCCTAATTATTGGAGGGTTAAATCCTTTATCTATCATTCATATTTCTCATACGACTCATGATATACCCGATGTCCACTTTTATCATCACCCGATCAAAAGTAACTTTTAATGTAGTCAAAGTATATTAATCCTCGTATATAAATATAATGATTTCAAGTCAAAGGATCGTTACACCATTATCACTGTGAGTCTTTCTTATGACTTTATTAAACATGAAGAATCTCACTGTGGGTTTGTCCAGTACCATGTTCTCTCACATGTACCTATGTATTGACTTTAGCATCCCCATACTTATAACCAATGAGATGTGGTTATCTTGTCAAACAACATACTAGTCTATCTATGTATTATTATTTTCCTATATAATAATACTCGACTAGGGACCTTTAAGAATATGATATATTATATAATCTCAAGTTCAAGTCATGTACTTAAACTATACAATGTGTATCATGATTCTAAGGACATTTATTATGCAAACAAAATATCGCAGTAATTAAGGTCATAATAAATACATTTATTGAATGATCAACTGACATAAAGATTTAAAAGAAAAATGTATTGCCTCTAGGGCACCTACACTAACAATCTCCCACTTGCACTAGAGCTAATCACCCATATATCTAATACCCATGGAACTAGTGTGACCATTGTGCTTCTACTGCGACAAGCCTTTGGTCAGTGGGTCTATAATGTTATCATTTGTGTGCACTTTACATATGTGTATATCACCCCTTTCATTAATCTCTCGAATAAGGTGAAATCTCCTGAGTATATGTTTGGCCCGGGAGTGTGATATAGGTTCTTTAGCCTGTGCAATGGCTCCATTATTATCGCAGTATAGATCAATGGGATCTTCGATCGGTGGAACCACTCCCAAATCAAAAATGAACTTTCAAATCCAAACGACCTCCTTAACTGCTTCACAAGCTGCAATGTACTCAGCCTCCTTTGTAGAATCAGCTATTGTTTCTTGCTTTGAACTCTTCCAGCTTACAGCACCTCCATTTAGACAAAACACAAAAACAGATTGTGATACAATATCATCTCAGTCTGTTTAGAAACTTGCATCGGTGTAACCTTTTACAACGAGTTTCTCTTCTCCTCCATACACCAAGAATGAATCTTTAGTTCTTTTCAGGTACTTAAGAATATTCTTGACTGTCGTCCAGTGACCTTCACTCCGATTAGACTGGTATATGCTCATCATGTTCAAAGCATACGAGACATCTGGGCGAGTACATACCATTGCATACATGATAGATCCAATTACTAAAGCATATGGAACTTTATTCACGTGGTCCTTCTCATCCAATGATTTCGGACATGGGTCCTTAGAGATCGTTATCCCTTGAGATACGGGGACATATCCCCTTTTTGCATTTTGCATTCCAAAACGATGCAAAACCTTATCAATGTATGTGCTCTGACTTAGACCGATCATCCTTCTAGATCTTTCTCTATAGATCATCATTCCTAGAATGTAGGATGCCTCTCCTAAGTCTTTCATGGAGAAATTGCTCTCTAACAAAGTCTTAACAACCTTTAGAGAAGGTATGTCGTTCCCCATTAGTAGTATATCATCAACATATAGTACTATGAATGCCACATAGCTCCCACTAACCTTCTTGTAAACACACGGTTCATATTCGTTTTGAATAAAGCCATACTCTGTGAATATTTCATCAAAACAGATATTCCATCTCGTAGAGGATTGCTTCAATCCATAAATGGATCGACGCAATTTACATACATTGCCAGCATTCCTTGGATCGATAAAACCCTCAGGTTGTGTCATGTACACATCCTCTTCAAGGTTTCCATTAAGGAAGGCTGTTTTGACATCCATTTGCCAGATTTCATAATCATGGAATGCTGCAATGGCAAGTAAAATCCTTATAGACTTGACCATAGCCACTGGTGAGAAAGTTTCATCATAGTCAATACCATGAATTTGTTTGAAACCTTTTGCAACCATCCTAGCTTTATAGGTCTGAACATTTCCATCCATGCCTTTTTTCTTCTTAAAAACCCATTTGCACCCTATGGGTTTTACCCCTTCAGGTGGATCAACCAAAGTCCATACTTGGTTTTCATACATGGAATCTATCTCGGATTTCATGGCTTCAAGCCATCTCTTAGAGTCTGGACTGTTCATAGCATCTTGGTATGTGAGAGGTTCATCTTCATCTATGAGCATCAAATCACCACACTGAGTCAAGAGAAATCCATATCTCTCTGGCTCATAGTGAATTCTACTAGATCTACGAACAACCTGTGTTTGTTGAGCATTATCATTATTCTGCTCTTGTTCCACTTCAGGTTTAATGCTATTTTGTGGTTCTCGATCTTCATCGAGATCTATAGTTCTCCCACTATTTCTTTTGGAAACAAAATCTCTTTCCATGAAGACAGCATCTCGAACAATAAACACTTTCTGCTCAGAAGGACTATAAAAATAATATGCCTTTGTTTTATTAGGGTATCCCACAAAAATGCACTCTTCGGATTTAGGTCCAAGCTTGTCAGATTCTTGACGTTTCACAAATTCCTTACATCCCCAAACTTTCATAAAGTTCATGCCTGACCGTTTCTCCTTCCATATCTCATATGGATTCTTTTGAACCTTCTTAGTAGGAACACGATTAAGTGTGAAAGCCGTTGTTACTAGAGCATAACCCCAGAAACTTATTGGAAGATCTGCATGACTCATCATCGATCGCACCATGTCCAACAAGATGCAATTTCTCCTCTCTGAAACTCCATTCCATTGAGTTGTTCCTGGCGGAGTGAGTTGTGATACAATACCACACTCTTTCAAATACTCTCTAAATTCGGTGCTTAAGTATTCACCCCCACGATCGGATCATAAGATCTTAATACTTGCATCTCCGCCAATTTGCTTCTCTACTTTAACCTTGTATTCTTTAAATTTTTCAAAAGAATCGGATTTGTTCTTCATAAGATATACATATCCATATGTACTGAAATCATCTGTGGCACCCCAAAACCCGGGGTCAGGAGTCTCGGAAGCCACGCCATCTAAACTCACACAACTCACACTACAATATGTAAATACTCACGCTTCACGACCCCACACTTATCACACACACACTTACAGGTTATTGTCTTGGAAACGAACCATCATCACTAGAGTAATTTTATTACAACCCAAATACAATTAGTCTTACCGGGGAGTGACCTTTAGGCAAGGTTAGTCCGCCGGCCAAATATACGTTTGTTATTTCTTATTTACATAAACCATACTTATAAATAAGTCGAACTATAAACAACTGAAAACTAATCCAGCTTATTCTGACTACCTGAGGTACATCACCAAACAATCTACAGAACAGCTGGCCATTTCCTACCCATTTCCTGGTTGTGGTTCTCATGGCAGGCATCTTGATTCACTGTTGTGTTGTGTCAATTTAAGAAAACAAGTGTGAACTATAAAGCTCAGCGGAATAATGTACAGTATCGAAATGACTGTATAAAATCATCATATATAATATATATATATATATATATATATTTTATTCGAAAATAGTTTTCCTTGGTGTTACACACCTTCTTACGAAAACAATTCTTTAAGGGGGTTTTTATAACCTGCGAATACCTTGATAGTAATCCCAGCACCTAGGATTGGGTTACGGTATTGGATCTCAATTCCAATTGGAAGAATTTGGACATTCATTAGAGCCACCGCATACGATGATCAGTCGTACTACGGAAATAGTAACCTTTTCTACTAGTAGAAGGACAAAACCGTCATTTCTCGGATATCACCCTAGCCGCATACGGGCTATGTGTCCTCATTTCGGGTATACACACACTTCGCAGGTCCATAGGTACATATTGTACCATCTCCTACGGTACCAGTAGCCTATCCAATACATGAAGTACTTGGATTCTACCCCTCCCTTGTCCTTTAAGAAATCCTATCATGTCTTGAGAACTCGAACCACATCTAAGTTCCTCCAAGCATTTTGCTTGTTGATAGACATAGCTTTACTGTATATATATATATATATATATATATATATATATATATATATATACTTCCGAAAGTTTCGGAGGAAGTACTAAGGATGTGAGTTGACCGTTGTCAACAGATAATCAATAAGGGGAAAAGTTTCCCCTTGAAACTATATTCAAAATATTAATAGGTCGGGATAATATTCACCGACGATCTGAAATTATTCGAATGATACTTCTAAATCAGAAAGTATTTTTATATCAGGATCTATGATTTTTAACTCAATAATAATCCTTTAATAAATAGTAAATAATTAAATAATAGTCTTTAATTAATTAAATGATAATTGATATTAATCATACCTCGAATGAGTTACTCTCTAAAAGGTTTATTTAAAATAATATTCCTCAACTAGTTTGTAGCTACATAATTAATAATCTATAATGATTAATCGGGTTTGAATAAATAAACGTTGAAATATACTACTCCTATAATAAAGGAATACGTATATAATATTTATTATCCGAACAATAAAATATAGTTGAGGGAATATGATCGTTGGAAAATCGTTTTAATAAAAGTTCGAGGTGTTTTAATATTTCGCAAATGGATGATGAGTCCCTTTAAAATGTACTATTATGGACTTATACCCGTCCTATAATATCCCCGGAATGATTTCCGAGTTTTATCTTAAATCTCGACCGATCCTCGGTCTTATATAATACGTCACGCCTAAAGCGAAATAACATTTCACGATATATACTTATCGTACAACATCGCTATATTATGCGAAAATTCAACAACTACGTATCATGGCAAACATGGTATTTATGCGATGATAGTAAAACAATCCTTTCACAACACAACAGTAAATATGGAGTTGGGTTTGTAAACTTGCCTGGGTATCTCGAGGTGGAGGATGTTCTAGGTTCCGCTCGGAAATCTATAACCATAAACACATTTCATTTTGTTAGGTTCCATTCTAATTTATGACAACTCGCACTCACGAGCTACTTATTATGCACCCTCTCAACTCATACTACCCTTAACATTTCTTTTAAGTCATAATTACATTATGGTTACTTCATTTTCCTAAGTATCTTGGGTTCATTCTCATTATCGTCGTCGGCTCCGCTTAAGGATTCTTGCAGTTTCTGCCCGCGCGGTCTCGGCTCCGATATTTTTATAAAATTGATAAATCATTATTTTTACTTGAAATTTTTATGGCAGTTAGGAAACTCAATATGTTACTTTCTGTAAAAATTTCATGATTTATGAATACTTTAAGTCTATCCTTTATATTTTCAAAGTTCGTAATTCGTAGCAGTTTTTGTCGCGTAAATTCTTTTACTAAAACGACCATAACTTTTGATCCGTAAATCGGAATCAAGTGATTCAAGAGCCTAAACGATCCTTATAAAATTGTCTATCCTAAAAAAAGGTTATTTTTGAAGAATATACAGTTTACAACTTCGGGACTTTCTGCAGAAACTTAAAGTTACGGCTTGTTGGTTTTAACGAAGTTACGTTTACGATCGGGGTTTCGTTTACTCCCTAACTATCAACACAACCACCAAAAATCATCATATCATCATCAACACACAAACTCCTCTCAAGAATATCATGTTCTTTTGGAAACAATAACCAACCTTAAATCTACTTAACTTAATCATCAAGATTTCATCAATAACACTTAGTAAGCTAGGTTTACTACCTCATACTAAATGGATCTTAAAAATGAACCTTAAATAAAGTTGGGCCAAATATTTTTACCTTTCTTGAAAGCTTGAGATGTGTTCTTGAGGATGGTGGAGGCTTGGAAGTGCTTGGAATGATTTTTAGAACCTAAAACCACCATTGAAATCAAGAAACCAAAGAGAGGTTACTATTCACGCTATTCACTAGTGAGTTTCTTGAATTTATTCCACCCATCAAACCTTGATAAAAAGAGATGAAAGAATTTTCTTACCTTAGTTTAGTTTCTAGGAGGCTTGGGAATTAATTGGGTGATTTTACAAGAGCTTGAACTTGGAGTTTTGAATTCCAATTCTCCATTTTTCTTTCTTGGGGCCGAATGGAACAAATAGGGATAGGGGGTATTTATACTACTTGGTTGCTTCTCTTGGATGCTTGGATAGGTTGCTTCTTGGAAGGTGACTTGATATCTTTGCAACTTGATTTTATTCTTCCTAGGATAGCATTCGAGGTTTATTCCTTTTTGCCAAATCCATGGACATATCTTTGTAGCTTGCTAGCTTACAAGCTAACTACAAGGTTAGCTTCTTAGAACACTATTTGCTAGCTAGCTTGGTCATCCTATGGTTAGCTCACTATTTGATGAAGTAACCATGGTTACTTCCTTACCATGGTTTAGTTAGTGCGTTACGTTTATTTAATCGTTTACGCATTCGCTCGGTTACTTAAACGTTCTCCGTAATACTTACTCGTAAGTGGTTCGCAATGTAATTCCTTTCGTATTTATTCCTTATATTTTTATTTATCCTACTTGAATATAAATCCGTAGGATTTTAATCTCGTAATTATATTGTGATTCCCGTAATCCTCGATAAGTCGTAAATACGGTCATTTTTCAAAGTTCGTTTTCTTCGAAAACTAATAGCGTTTACATACACTCATTTTGTACGTATAGTCGTAATATCAATTCCGAAACTCTTTTTCTCATGCACTACATAGTGTGGGCTCAAAAGGTTTTCCCGTTTGTCAGGGTTACTATTCATTAAACGTTTTTCAAGGTCTCAAAAATTCTAGTTATTACAGTCTTCCCCTCTAACAAGGATTCCGTCCCAGAATCAATTAGAAAATAAGTGGGGATATCTATTCCTCATTGCGTCTTCAAGTTCCCAAGTTGATTCCTCAACATTTTGATTTCTCCACAAGATCCTAACTAGCTTCACTGTTTTGTTCCTCAGCGCTTGTTCTTTCTGGTCCATTATCCTTACTTGTTGCTCGATGTAGGTCAGGTCTGGTTGTAAATCTACCTGCTCATACTTTATTACATGTCGTGCATCGGTATGGTACTTTCTCAACATGGACACATGGAACACATTGTTTACTTGTTGCAAATTAGGAGGCAAGGCAAGCTCGTAAGCTAGTGGTCCTATTCTCCTAAAAATTTCAAAGGGTCCTATGAATCTGGGACTTAGCTTCCCTTTCTTTCCAAATCTCATCACTCCTTTCCACGGGGATACCTTTAATAGCACAGAATCTCCTACTTCATATTCCCTATCCTTCCTGGTCTGGTCGGCGTACTTCTTTTGTCTGTCCTGGGCTGCTACCAGTCTTTTCCTGATGAGTCCTACCATTTCTCTGGTCTGCTAGACTAACTCTAGCCCTAATATCTTGTGTTCTCCGACTTCGTCCCAACATAGGAGAGAGCGACATCTCCTCCCGTAAAGAGCTTCATACGGGGGCAATCCTATGCTAGCATGATAGCTATTGTTATAAGCAAATTCGATCAGGGGTAAGTGGTCATCCCAATTTCCTTTGAAATCAATGGCACACACTCGTAGCATATCTTCTAGGGTCTGAATAGTCCTTTCGCTTTGTCCATCGGTCTGGAGGTGGTAAGCGGTACTCATATTTAGTCTGGTGCCTACACATTCCTGGAAGCTTCTCCAAAATCGAGAATTAAACCTCGGGTCTCTATCTGACACTATGGCTACAGGAACGCCATGTCTCACTACAATTTCCTTTAAGTAAATATCTACCAACTTGTCTACGGTGTACCTTTCGTTGATTGGTAGGAAGTGTGTGGACTTGGCCAGTCTATCAATGATAACCCATATAGCATCGTGATTGGTATTTGTCCTTGGTAAGCCTGTCACATAATCCATGGCTATATGCTCCCATTTCCGTTCCAAATTTTC